>NW_007249777.1:20780-87319 GCF_000164805.1 Carlito syrichta
GACAGCCTGGGTATATTGTCATAGCTCAGTTGTCACTGTCATCGTCACGCCCCAAGGTTTGTGAGAACGAAACATCTCTCTCAGTAACAACCACATGTTGCAGAAATCTGATAAACCATACCCCTCCAAGTGTTCCTAGCTCAACCATAAAAACACATGCACCTTCCCTTACATCTGGTGAAAGTTGAAAATTTGTCCCTTCCAAAACTCATGTTGAAATTTAATCCCCAGCCAGGCATGGTGGCTCACACCTGTAATCCCAGCACTTTGGGAGGCAAAGGCAATAGGATTGCCTGAGTCCAGGGGTTCGAGACCAGCCAGGGCAACTTGGCGAGAACTCGTCTCTACAATAAATTTAAAAATTTGATTTTTGGGGCATGGTGGTGCACATCTGTGGTTCCAGCTACTTGGAAGGATGAGGTCAAGATTGTCTGAGCCCAGTAGGTGGAGGCTGTGGTGGCCGTAAGGGTGCCACTGCACTCCAGCCTGGGTGACAGAGTGATACTCCTCCTCAAAAAAAAGAAAGAAAGAAATTTAATCCCCAATGTGACAATATTGAGATTTGGGACCTTTAAGGGATGATTGAGAAGAGGCCTCATGAATGGACTAACACATGCTTAGTTTAATGGGTGAATAGGTTAATGGGTTATCTTGAGAGTAGCTTTATAAGAAGAGGAAGAGAGAACGGAGCCAGCATGCTCAGCCCCCTCACCATGTGATGTCCTGTGCCATCTCAGGGCTCTATGGAGAATTTCCATGAGCAAGAAGGCCCTCACCAGATGCAGCCCCTCAAACTTGGACTTCTTAGCCTCTATACTATAAGAAATACATTTCTTTTCTTTATAAATTACTCAGTTTCAAGTATTCTGTTGTAAACAACAGAAAATAGACAAAGGCATTCTCCAATACAACTTATACCTTGACATACACAACAGCTTTTGACCTCATCTACTAAAGGTCAGTTTTCAGCACACACATGTATGTGCATGTTGCATTCATGCATACAGATACATACACATGTGCACACACACACAATGTGAATCCGAAGGCAATGGCTTAATACTTCCTTGAAAAACAACCTCTTAAAAACTACTGAATTACACGCTATGTGTCAATTACTCACTTACTAAAAAGAGATGAATGTGAAATTACTTGTTCTTCAATCATTAAGCATATATCAAGGCCCTACTCATGTCAAGTACTTTTCTAGGTTAGTACAGAATGTTCAAAGATAAAAAAACAAAACACACTTGTCTTCAAGAAGCCTACAATCAACTGATGGAAAGAGACAATTAAAAAAATCACCCTGGGTTGGGATCCAAGGTAAAATAGAGATTCCAAGAAAGTACTCATCTCCCTGAGGGCAGGAACTCACTTTTATTGTATGCGTGCTCTGCATGGGATGCTTTTCAGTGGGTACCTCATTTATTCATATACAACCCTATACGAAGGGGGACCCAAAAACACAAAATTATTTTTTGGAAGGCAGGGCTCTTATGTTACAGGCTTCCCCTGTTAGGTAAGTGTTCTAGGAACCCACCAGCATCAGTGTACCAGCTGGCATTGTTGTGAGAGGCTGCACTTGGCTTCAGTGAATTTTTTTTGGAGAGTCAATGCATTTGCCCATTTCTTGATGGGTGATTTATGAGCACACCTGCTCACACTGCAAGGAGCAATTTTTGACCAAAAGCAACATGACCCCCATGCTCTATCCTCCCTATTCACCCGATCTCACCCCGAGCGACATTTTTTGTTTCCCCAGATGAAAAAAGTCCTCAAAGGGAAACCTTTTCCCAGTGTGGAAGAGTTGAAACAAAAAACCAGCAGAAGCACTAAAAAGGCATCAAAATGGGCAAGTTCAAAAACTGAGCAGTGGAAAAAACATCTCAATGGGTGTAATGCATCAAACAGAGAATATTTGAAGGTGACTGAAGTTTAAACATGTAAGAATAAATACACAATTTTTTATAAGTAAATTCTGGGGTTTTGGGTCCCCCTCGTAAAATAGGTATTATTATAGCAATTTTCTAGATTTACAAAAGGAAACTTGAGGAGTGTTAGTGTTTGATCCAAGTCACATAGTTAAGAAGTAGCAGAACCTGGATTTGAGTGTGATTGCTTTTTACTCGCTAGCCTTCTACCTGGAGTCCTAGGGCATGGCTTCACCTAGGAAATGAAATGTTAAATATTGAAAGATTAGAAGGCGTTTACTAGGCAGAGCAAGAGTCTTGGTGAGAGGGCTCTCTGAACCATAGAACCAGCATATTTGGTGGCTTCTCAGAAAAGGTATACTTAAGGAAGAGCAAGTAGACCAGTGTTGCTGAACAAAGGATAATTATAAGAGAAAAGACCGTGTTTTGCCTGGAGAACTTCCTCGAGTTTTCTGATTTCTTTTGAAAGTTATTATTCTGGACCAAATATACCATCTTCTCCTCCATGACCAATCTGAGTTTGCAAACTTCTGTCGACTGCCAGCCAGAGGGATCCTGTCACCTTCTATTGCTGTCAGTTTAGATACGTTTATTTTTCATCATTGCCTCTAACTCATTAACCTCCCTGTGAGGAATTCGGGCCCATCAAAGCAGCATTACCAATATTTACGTCAGTTTTCAAACTTAATTTCTCAGGCTGGAGGAGAAACAATGTTGTTGTGGAATGTTTTTATTTCATGAGCACAGAATTTCTATAATAGCTTTTTATTTTGGCTGTGGTTGAGGACACCTCCCTATTTTTCCAGTCAAACAGTAAATGCTTCCTCTGACTTCCTGGACTTCCTGAATAAAATGATAAATAATATGACTCTTACAAATTTCATTATAATTAACTGTATTTTTAATTTCATTGTAAACATCGTATAATACTTCCCAAGTAAAATAGGATGTGATTGAAGAGTGATTATTTGCCTGATACTCCAGTTCCAGCTCCATCCCCATCCCAGAGGTTGGCCGGACTCCAGCTACTTTCCAGGAGTACAGACTGTGTGTGGGTGAGGCCTACAAGAGCCTGCATTCTCCTTGCATCTTTACTCAGCCGTCTCTCCTCACCGACTCTAAGTCCCTTGTATCCTCAGCTTCCACCATAGTGCCTAGTAAATAGTGAGACCCTGATATATTCTTGTTAAATTAGTTATTCATTAAGTTATACCCAAGTGGGGATACCATCTGCTGTGTTTGTCAAATAGTTGTCTGTTACTAACACAGTGAAAGAATCTAATAAGACAATTAATTTTGGCAGGCTTCTGGAGAAACAAGGTAAGTAGGCGCTTTTTTTATTTTGTTTGTTTTCATTTGCACTCTCACTGTTGCCCAGGCTGGAGTGCAGTGGCGTGATCATGATAATCATGGCTCGCAGCAGCCTTGACCTCCTGGACTCAGGCAGTCCTTCCACCTCAGCATCCCGAATAACTGGGACTATAGGCACATGCCATCATGCCCATCTAAGTTTTTAAATTTTTGTAAAGACAAGGTTTCACTACGTTGCCCAGGTGGGTCTCAAACTCCTGAGCTCAAGCAATCTGCCCTCTTCAGCCTCCCAAAGTGCCGCCACGCCTGACCCAGGGTAAGTTTTGATCAAGGGAAGATGAAACACAGTTGTGCTTGGGCAAAATATAATACATAACTACTCCTGATTCTCATCTTTCCCTTCAAGTGCTTCAGTCCTATCCCCTACATCAATGTCTTTGTGCAGCTGAAGTAGGGCCAAAAGTTACATCCTTTCCAATGTGCCTGAGCTTCATGAGCAGCTACCTTCTTCTCTTTATTTTCCCCTTTACCACTCTGCATCAACCCACTGCCCTAGTCACAGCTATAGGTTGATGAGGATGAGATGCTGACAAAGACATGACTCACTAAAAGAAGATGACGAGGCCTCTGTGGGCTAGATTCAGAGAAGATTCCATAATGTCAGTATTGAATGCATTCATCCAAGCAGTAGGCAAATGAGGGAGTAAGATTATCCGACATGTTAATGAGGCTGAGTGATAAGAAGTGGGATTAAAACAAGCCACCCAAAAGGCCCCATGGCTGTTGCTCACTCATTCTTCTCCAGGCAGATAGAAGAGACATGTCATGACACTGTGCAGCAAGCCCATGGCCTGGTGAAAGGTAATGTGGCCATGACTATTGAGTCAAGGAGTCCCAAAGAGGAAAATATGGTGTCAGCAATGAAGACCTTGTCATTCATTATAGAGCTATGGGTAAACCAAAAACACCGGAAGTGTTGATGAAAGATGCAAAACTCTGTAAAATGTTTTTAAAGGTTTATTCTAAGCCAAATGTGAGTGACCTAGGCCTATGGCACAGTCCCAAGAGGGCCTAAAAACATGTGCTCCAAATGATTAAATTACAGCTTGACTTTATACATTTTTAGAGTTACAGAAGTTATAGGCAAAATATAAATCAGTACATGTGAGATTCACATTGGTTCTGCCCAGGAAGGAGGGACAACTCCAAGCAGAGGCTTGCAAGTCATAGGTGGATTTGAAGATATTCACATTGGCAAGTGGTAGAAATAGCTCAGTTTTGTCTCAGTAAAGGGAATGCTGAGTTAAAATAAGGGAGGGCTGTGGAAGTCCAGGTCCTTGATATGTAGATGAAGCCTCACAGGTGGCAGCCCTTAGAGAGAATAGATGGCAAATGTCTGTCATTCAGTTTAAGGTCAAATTCTCAGTTTATCCCTTCTGGATTTGGGAAGGTCCAGAAGTGGAAAGATTTGGCTATGTGAGTGAAGGTTCTCTATAGACATAAATATTTCCCCACAAGAGATGGCTTTGCAGGACTATTTCAGAATATGTTAAAGAAATGTATTTGGGAGTAAAATATTTTTGTTTCCTTTAAGCCCTACTATCTGTCACGTGAAGCTACACCAGAGTCAGGTTGAACCTGGTACCTTATTGCCACGGTCTGTTTTATCAATCTTATGATCTCTATTCTAATGTTACTGCTGGTCATTTGTATCTAAAACTCCACAAGGGAAAGGTATAATGAGATGTGTTCAACCTTCATTTCCATCATGGCCTTGGTTTTGGCATAAAAGGAGTCCATTCAATTGGCTGGGGGACTTAAAATTTTTTCTTTGGTTTACAGAAGTTTGTCTATTCTGAGCCAGCAAGCAACCGATCATAAACAAAAGCCAGCAACCGATCATAAACAAAAGTGCATGTATAACCTTGTCACATAAAGCAAAGTTGGCCCACTCATGTGCCTGGCCCTCGCCACAGCCCTTCTTGGTCAGGGACAAGGAAGGGGTGCTGGGTACGGTGATGACCAAAGATACCAAGGACTGTGGCCACATGCACAGGCACAGAAAAAACGGGGCCAGTGTGGGCCCAAGCACCCATCAAATGCCAAGTGGTGCTTGGGGAAGGATGAGCTACTGCTACTTATAACCTTGGAGCAACGAGGCGTGGAAGGAAAAAAAGTCACCCTATTAGGGAGGCCAGGGTTGACTTTGTGGGTGAGGCCACTTGGGCTGATTCAGTATGTTTGTTGTGGCTCCCACATCTGAACATATATGGAGTGTTTGTGTTATCTGCTTGCATTTCTTCATCCTCAAGTGTCAGAGTGCTTCTCCCATTCAGAGGCTGCAGCACATCAAAAGGTACTAATGGGGTGTCAGTCCACCACTATCATGACAACCTGCTTCTCTGTCCCCTGTCTCCTTTCCCCTCAGGTGGTCCAGCAGAAGGGAAAAGAGAAGTCACTTCCCAGTGGCCTACTTGGGCCATTTCCCAGTATGACAATCACCAGCCTGCCTGGGACAGTACACCAAGTACCCATCTTTTAAAAACAAAAAGCCAGCTAGCTATTATCTTCCTAAAAGCTCTTGTTGAAACTAGAGGTCTTGTGATGTTCCCATTTGGCATTGGGTCAATTCAAACCTAATTATTAGCAAGATGGGAAGGACCCAACTAGCCTCACTTACTAAGTGGAAAAAATATATTCAAAAACAAGCTCTTTTTTTTTACATGACAAAGGGGCAGCTACTTTTTAAGGACAATTTCATTTCCTACTCTGCAACTTGAGACAAAGCCACTGGCTCAGTGGAACCCTTAATGTATAGAAGTTCCCCTTTATACTAATTACCTAGACCTGGGTCCCTGATGGTTTGGAGAAGCTGAAACTCAGTGGTGTCCACTGGGCCATGGCACCTATTCAACTCAGTGCCAGCTCAGCAAACCTGAAAATGATGTGGTTGTTGTGTAGAACTCAAACCAGTCCTCACAGTCCTAGCCAGTGTCTCCCTCTGTTGCTTAGACTGAAGTGCAGTGGTACATATCATAGTTCACTGCAGCCTCCCACCTTGGTATTCAGAGTAGCTGGGACTATAAGTGCCACTACATCCAGTTAATTTTTATTTTTTTTTATTTTTTTAGAGACGGAGTCTTGCTATGTCACCCAGGCTGATCTTGAACTCCTGGCCTCAAGCAACTCCCCTGCCTCCCATAGTGCCCCAGCATTCCTCTTAAAGAAATGTGCTATATTTTTACTGACTCTTGGCTGTTGCCAATGGCCTAGCTGTTTAATCTGCCACTTGGAAGACTATAGACTAGCAGAAAAAAGATACCCCTCTTTGGGGCTATGACTTATAGAAACAAGTCGTACTTGTCACTTATGTAGATTTCCATGAGAAAGACTCATTCTCTGATGGGACCAACCATTGATCTAGCCTATACTCTGCACCACTCAGACTGCCACCAATGCCACTTGGACCCAACGCTGCGCTGGACTTGACAATGCATGCACCATCATAGACTGGATACACAATAAAACATTATCCGTTTCTGATGCAGAAGTCACTACTGCAACTTGGGACTCCTTCCAAAAGTTGGTAGATTTGTCTTATGGTAAGAGAAGCATGGTCACCCTCTAATCCTGAAAATTGACTATATCAGACCTTGATGTCCCAGGGATGGTGTGGGTGCTAACCACTGCTAACACTTTTTTAGGCTACAGGATTGCTGTTCCAGTCAATCAGTCAACTCTGTCACATCATCGTGACTTTTGAAACTAAGCTGTCATGTATTTTTTTTCCTCGATCATTTATAATCAGAAAATGTACCTTTCGTTGCAAAGACTACCCAACAAGGAGTAGTCGTTTTTTTATTTTTGAGATTCTTTCAATGCATTTGCCATTTTCTGATGGGTAAGTTACACAAACAACCTGTCCACACCACACTGAGTATTCAACAAGGAGTCAATAGTCAAGAAAACTGATGGATATTCCACACTCCCTCCCATTCACAGGCATCAGGGATTGCTAAGCACTGAAACAATCACCTCAAAAATCACTTCAAGCCTGGCACAGCATGTGCCTATAGTCCAGCTCTTCAGGAGACTGAGGTGGGAGGATCACCTGAGCCCAGGAGTTCAAGACCAACCTGTGCAATGCAGTGAGACCCCATCTCAAAAAAAAAAATCATTTCAAAAGACTTCTGATTCAAAAAGATTTCCTTCAACACCTCCTGGTTCACCTAACTTAGTAAGCCAGCTTGGCCACCAAATTCAGCTAGCTCCAAAAAGAGGTCTTCTTCTTGGATAGTGATCAGGGTAAAAGTGGTGAGGGGTTATATATACCTATTTTGAAAATTCAATATTCTGCCCTGACAATAATGGTGTATCTTTCTCTCTTCTAACACCAACCCTAGCCAGCCTGGTTGATATGATCTCTGGGGAGCAACCCAGTCAAAAAGGTGCCTACCATATTCAGATTCAGTTCTGGTTTCAGCTACCTGGATTCTGTTATTGAATTGACAGGGTTCTAGCCTGTGACAATAGTGGTTACTTGGATAGTGGTACTTTGTCTTTCAAGTTGGTGTGGAGGAGGATGCGGTTAGTGTCTGCAAATTAATAAAGACACTCTTATCCCACTTGCCCTTCCAAAGAGTCTGGGTTCAATTAAGGAAGGAATGGGGGGGGAAGTAGCTGTTATAGCTCTTGGGATAGAACACACCAATTTCATGGCCATGGAGGGAAATCAGCAGCCCTGGTACAAGGAGGGGAGGTGACATCTTCAACCCTAGAAGGGGGGAAAGAATAGAAATAACTAATTATAATTCTATCAAGAATAGAAATGATTAATGCTCTCTTAGTCCCTAAATCCAGCACCACAGCTTGGCAAAGCAATAGGACCTACCTGAACCAAGCAGCAGAGGCAGCTGGCAACCTAGCCATTGCTAAGCTTGTCATTCCCATCCATTGGCCATAAAACCAGAAAGACTCATGTGGACATGGCCAGTCCCAAACTATTCTACTAGACCTGGCATCACAAATAGCATCACAACTAGCTCCCAAACATGAACCGCCTTCATCCATGTGCAAATGCACAGGCCAGCACAACTTTGTTTCCACCTGAATAATACAAATGCATACAAGGGGTTCCCAAAAAAACGGAATTTGTTTATTTAAAAAATTGTGTTTTTATTCTTACATGTTTAAACTTCAGTCATTTTCAAAGTACTCTCCATTTGAGGTAATACTCCTAACAAGATGCTTTTTCCACTGCTCAAAACGGTTTTTGAACTCATCAATATATGTATTTTTTTGAGTAGGAGTCTCACTCCATTGCCCAGGCTGGAGGGCAGTGGCACACTCATGGCCACCCCAGCATCAACCTGCAGGGCGCCGGCGATCCTTCTGCCTCAGCCTTCCAAGTAGCTGGAACTACCGCTGCACGCTACCATGCCTGACTAATTTTTTTGTTTTTTAATTGTAGAGACAAGGTCTCGCCAAGTTCCCGGGGCTGGTGAACACATCAATTTTGATGCCTTTTAGTGCTTCTGTTGTTTTTTGCTTTACCTCTTCCACATGGGCAACAAGTTTTCTTTTGAGGACTTTTTTCATCCAGAGAAACAAAAAAGTTACTTGGGATGAGATTGGGTGACTAGGAAGAATGGGGCATGGAGGTCATGCCATTGGTCAAAAACGGCTGAACACTCTGTATGGTGTGGACAGGATGTTTGTGTAACTCACCCATCAGGAAGTGGCAAATGCACTGAAAGAACTGTAAAAAAAAAAAAAATTGACTGAAGCCAAGCACAGCCTCTCTCAGCAACGCTAGCTGGGACACTGATGATTTCAACGGATTCCTAGCAGGGGAAGAGCACATACCCAGCAGGTATTTCAATGGCTCCACCCTCCAAAAATAATTCTGGTTTCTTTTGGTCCCCTTTGTATACTTTATGTGATGCCTGGATGGCCTTGAGTTATGAAAAGGTACTGCAACTCCTCAGAGACTGTCCATATGCCTTAACCAAGTCTATGTAATGGTGACCAAAACCAAAGTCACCATTGACAAATCCCAAACTGGAATGACCTATGCTCCTTAAGGTTATGTGTTTGTATGTGAGAGGAAACACACCACAAGACCTCCCTCCGTGGAGAATAAAGGGTTACTTTTCAGCCCATCTACTGCCACATGGAATTATTGTCAATAATACTAAAGATCAGTAGTTCAGTCTAAACTTCCTTGTGCATTTCATAAAGGACAGTAGAGTGGCCTTAGACTATATCCTGGTCATCTGAAGAAAACATCCACTGCCCCCAAGACTTAATTTACTTTGGATGAGGGCAGGTTCCTAGCGAGTGTGGTTGAAGTCAGCACTGCAACCATGCTCAGAGTCCTATTTGCAGCAACTTTAATTAGATGTTGTATAAGACATGTTGAATGGCATCGGCCCCAGCCATCTGTCAGATCAACGAGAGTGGCATATGGAGTGGCATACATAAGTGGAAACTTGCCAGAAGTCAAGACAGCACAGGACCAGAGTGTTGTTTATTGGGAGATAGAGGACTCCCACAGTCTCTCACACTCCTGAGAACACCAAGAACACAAGGCCCTGACTCCTCCTCACCCAGATCATTCCTGAGGATTCTGTTTGCAATGAGGGATGAGATAAACTCTGAGGGGTAAGATAAAGTCTCAGTCTAAAAGTAATCTTTTATTTTTTTATTTTAAAGATGCGGGGTACAATTAAGGTTAGGGATACAAATATTCATTATGCAAGTACCCTTGTTGATGAGGTGTGCCTCTCTCTCCCTGGTAGTTTCCCTCGACTGCCAATCCCACCCCCACTCCCTTGTCAGTTTCCTGCTACTGCCAATCCCTTTCTTATAGTATTATGATAATTGTTCAAGGTTCGTTTATGAGTAAAAATACATGGTACTCTGTTCTTTATTTCTGTGATAGATCACTGAGTATGATCACCTCTAAATCCATCCAAGTTGCTGCAAAGTCCAACGTTTGCCCTTCTTTATGACTGCATAACAGTCCATTGTGTATATGTACCACATTTTTTTTATCCTGTCCAGCTTTGATGGGCAGTATCATTGGTTCCATGTTTTTGCTATTGTGAATAGAGCTGCACCAAACATGTGTGTGCCGGTACCTTTTCTGTAGAATGACTTGAGTTCCTCTGGGTATATTCCCAATAGGGGGGTTGCTGGGTCATACAGAAGGTCAATTTCTAGTTCTTTCAGAAATCGCCACCCTGTCTTCCAAAGAGGTTGCACTAGTTTGCAATTCCACTAGCAGTGTAGAAGCGTTCTCTTTTTTTCACATCCTCACCAGACAATATGTTGTTTGTTATATTAATGATGGCCATTTTTACTGGGGTTAGATGGTATCTCAATGTGGTTTTGATTTGCATTTCTCTGATGATTAGTGAGGCTGAGCACTTTTTCATTTGTCTGTTGTTTGCCTGTATATCTTCTTTTGAGAAGTGCCTATTCATGTCTTTTGCCCACTTTTTAATGGGGCTGTTTGTCTTTTTATTTTCTGCGCACTTGAGTTCGGTAAAGGAGTAATGTTGCCGATTGCTTGCTACAAAATGATGAGTTCCTCAAGCTCAGTATTCCTCTTGACACACAAGCCCTGTCTGTGTAGCACCTATCTGGACCCTCCACATCATCCCATGGGACTTAGAAACAAGGGAACAGATACAGTATCCTGATGCGTATGCTATTCACTGTGCCACGAGTAGTATACTCTTTCATCTCTCACTCTTGGAGTCTCTTGTCTTCTGCCAGCATCCTCACAACTACAACATTCACCTGGAGAAAGGGTAAAACCTCCGAACCATCACAGTTCTGGCACTAGAAGGGGTGGGAGGGACAGCTGATATTCAATCAAGTGAATGATTACAATGACATGTTATTCCCTTGGGATTCTTTCTTTTTTTTTTCCTGCAGTTTTATAACTACTTGACAGTCAGCAGTTAGCTCTTATTCACATTAACTGTAGATTTCTGAAAGTGGTCACAGCACATAAGATAACCCAGTATAGAGCTTGTTTGGTTCATTACATTTTCTGGACAAGCACGTGGTATTGGACATCCCTTATTCCTTTGGCCAAGAAAGTTCTGTTGTGCTTAGAACCATTGTGCACACTGGCAACTCCCATCTTCTTCCGGGCAAGTTTCCGGCTCTCTCTGGGTACCCAAGAGAGATACTCCTTAAAGCCCACTGTATGGATGAGCTTTTGGATGTTGATGGTGTATTCGCTAGTCACCAACTCATTGATGGCAGATGGCCCTTCTTGCCACCCTACTTCTCAGAAGGCACTCTGCTGACCCAGGGTTGGAAAGGAAGAGCGCAAGGGATTGTGGGAGAGGAGAGCAGAGGTTGTGGGTTCAACGTAAGGGTCACTTGCAGGTGGGTGGATGGGCTGCGCCTTTGCATTTTACAAAGAAGTCTGCCTAAGAGAAATCGTCCCTGCTACCCCTAAAAACTGATTGTCAAATAGTGAAGTTTCTGACTGTGCATCAGGTAGATAGATGGAAGATCTGTCCACCCCCTCCCCCTCCAGGAGTGAGAGGACTATCTAAGCAGCCCTCAAACAATGTGGAATAGGCCATCATAGGCAGCAAGGGAGAGCAAGAGGAAAAGCGTGGGCTGTGGACTTGGCTTTGAATCCTGGCTTTGCCATGAACTCTGGGAACTGAAGTAAATTACTTAGGGCCTCAGTACCCACGTTTCTTCATCAATACAGTGGGTATATTAACACCAATGCCATGAGGATTCATCAGTTAAATCGTGTAAATCTCCCAGCCTTGATCAAGGTGGCTTGCTATCGGTGTCCCCTTTGCCCCCCAGAGAGAACACTGACTCCACGTAGAGAGAACACACACTCATCCTGAGCTCAGAGGGGACAACCTTTCCTTCTCTCTGAGTCACTCATTCCTACCTGCCTCCCATGCCAATTCATGGGGGAGTCTGTTCCTCATCAGCACAGACGGTGTTTTCATATGCCCACGTGTTGGGAGCCACCCGAGACAGACTGTGTCTGGGAGAGGCTGGTGATCACGACAGAGCCTAAAGGCAAGAACCTTCCCTGGTCTGCTGGCAGCAGCCCCTTTCCTCCTGCAAAGCGGGTTCTGAGCCTGGAGGCCGGGGATGAAAAAAACAAGACTGACAAAGGCCTTACTGCCAGTTTCTATGTGGGGGTAGACGGCTGGATTCACCGTTCTGGGCTCCCACAACCATCACTGGATGGAAAGATAAGCACCTTTAACTCTCCTCCCAGCTGCATCTCCTCCCTCTCTCACTCTTCCCCCTCCTCAGGCCCCCTTCCAGCCTGAGCAGCAGGGCCTTTATGGGAGGGGGCAGAAGGGTTTTCCTGACCCCCGAGTGCCTGTCCTACCATAGCCCTCAGTTAGGCTGCTTTGAATTATTATGTTTTTTAGGAAGGTGTACGTTCCCAGAGGCTATGTTTTTACTTACCTCGCCTCAATATGTAGCATCAATCACTTTGCATGTTGCAGGCACTCTTTGAAAACTTGACACTGAGTCACCTCAACCTTGACCTGCTTTAGAACTGCTACCCCAGGAAACACCAGCTTGGAAGAGGCCACAGAAGGTCACCTGTGTGGTTCTTTTCGGATGTTTCCACAGAGGTAATGGCAGCCTAGGGAGGGTAACTGGCCTGCCCAAGGTGGGACAGCAGTCAATGGAAAGAGGACATGGAGGCAGGGACCAGGGGCTGGCATGGCGCTCTCTGCTCTTTGGATTATATTAAACTATAATTTGCCTGGACAACTATTGGGTTTGCTGAAGTAAATCTTCCCGGAAAACACTGGAAAGAACATCCATTAAACGGCATTTGTAAGTAATGCATTTAAAGACATTCATCAGTGAAGAGACTCCGGGTGCCTAGAAAAGCCTGATTAAGTTGGCAAAGGGCAGGAGTAGAAAAAAAGTGACTTTGACTTTTTCCTAAAATGAAGCCAAGAGCCAGTTGGCACTCGGCACACAGACCTCCTCCTGGGGCCTCCTTCCCTTAGATGTAGGAGGCCAAAGACCAGCATCATAAGAAGCAAGAAAGGAATGTTTCTGTTTTTGTCTCTCAAATCTAAACACTGCTTTTTATTTTCCAGGCTTCACCCACTTTTCTCACCCTTTTCTTATATTTATTTTTTTCCATTAGAGATAACAGAAAGAAAGAGTCCACAGGAGCCTTTCTGTGACTGTCTCACCACAATTTGGTGCTAGAACAAATTCCGAATTCCTTTGCTTTGTTTTTGTTCCATGTTACTTTTTCCATAGGTAGTAGTTTCTATTAAATCCATAAAACAGTCATTTGCAGATGGTCTGGCATCTTTTTCTTTCTCGTAAAGTATGCTACTAACAAGGTTAGCTCCATCCACTTGATATTTTCATTGGGTATACATATTTTAATTCTGAGTCATAAGAAAATAATATAGCAGACAAAATATACATTCCCTGAGGCAAATAACAAGGAAGCTTTTAAACACAGATTTTACTGAGTTGAGCCAGCCTGCTGCAGATATTAATAATTCCCTTTTGTAGACAATTTGAAGCTTATTTCTATGAATATATTGTATAACCCTTTGATTTTAAATCTGGAAGAAATGTCAGAATTAATTCTGTTTACCATCTAATTTTCCAGAAGAGGAAACTGAGGCTTGGATGTGAAATAACTTGCCTAAAGCTCCCTAGCAAGGTGGTGTCAGAAGTAACATAGAAAACTAGATTTTTTTCATTGTTTTAACTGAGTTGTTTCTGAAAAAAAATAAATATTGTTTAGTAACAATGTGCTACTAATGCCTTGCACCTAGTAAGCCCTCAATACTATCTGTTTATTGAGTATGTGATTCATGGGAATTGTGAAAACATCACTGACCATCAAAAAAATAATAGTAAGTAAATGGGGGAAAAGAGACAAATCTCTTATGCAGTAAGTGTTCTAGGAACCCATCGACATCAGTGTACCAGCTAGCATTGTTGTGAGAGGCTGTATTTGACTTCAGTAAAATTTTTTTTTTTGAGATTTTTTTCTAACACATTTTCCCATTTCATGTTGGGTGATTTATATGAAAAACCTGCTCACACCACGTTGAGTATTCAGCAGTTTTTGACTAACTGCATGGCCCCTGTACCCCACTCTTCCTATTCCCTCCATCTCGCCCTGAGCGACTTTGTTTTGTTTCCCCGGATGAAGAGTCCTCAAAGGGAAACATTTTGCCGTTGTAGAAGAGATGAAACAAAAACGGCAGAAGCACTAAAAGGCATCAAAATTGATGAGTTCAAAAACTGTTTTGAGCAGTAGAAAAAGCGTCTTGATAGGTGTATTCCATCAAAGAGAGTCCTTTGAAGGGGATAGTAGTTTAAACATGTAAGAATAAATATACAATTTTTTTTTTTTTTAATTTTTGAGTTGGAGTCTCACTCTGTCGCCCAGACTGGAGTGCAGTGGCCGCTCCCGGCCACCGCAGCCTCGACCTGCTGGGCTCTGGCGATCCTCCCACTTCATCCTTCCGAGTAGCCAGAATTACAGGCATGCGCTACCACGCCCGGCTGATTTTTTTGATTTATTGTGGAGATGAGGTCTCACTGCCCAGGCGGGTCTCGAACCCGCGGGTTCAGGCAGTCCACTCACCTCAGCCTCCCAAAGGCGTGGGATTACAGGCTGAGCCACCGAGCCCGGCTTTTATACAATTTTTTATAAATAAATTCTGGGTTTTTTGGGGTTCTTCCTTTGTAGATGGCATGTGGCAGGAGGTGAAACTTTAAAGGAAGCTTTAAGCCAGATCATGACACCCTCTCAGTGCTAGTCTAAGGTGACTCTATTAAAAGACATGAAGCTTTTGGAAGTTTCTAAACTCACGACCACTACCAAACCAATGTTTCAGGAAGGCGACTCTATTGCCACTATGGAGGGTATAAATATAAACATAAAAGTATAAGTATAATATAAAAAGAGAGGGTGATAAAAATAAGGGACAAGATCGGAGAAGCATGAAGAGGAAGACCAAGTGGATAAGGCATTCACTGACACCCACGATTGTCACAGGATTGCTCACAAGGCCACTTTGCACCCTTAAGAATTAATGGGAACCCCAAAGAGCTTTCATCTATGTGGGTCGTACCTATCTATTTTTACAATATAGTAAATAAAAACTGAGAGAATTGAAGAAAAAAAAGACACTGTGCACACATTCCATTAGTCATTGGAGACGGGACGTCACACACCCCGCAGCTTCTGACAAACTCCACTTTCTACTCTTTAAAGAATCAGATGGAAAGAGGAAAATAATGTTTTACTAGTACTATGAAAATATTTTCACCTCACAGATCCCCTGAAAGGATCTCAGGGATGTCAGGGAAGCATTCTTTGATAACCATTGATCTAGGTAATAAACCCAAAGCAGAGACAGAAGGGAAGAGAAGAGAACAAATTGATTACAGTTCGAACGTCATCTTAGGAGACTTGGTGACAGATTGGGCTTGGGTGGAATGGTCTGGGAGCAGATGAGGGAGAGAAAAAAAGCTAACAAAAAAACACTGAGATTTTAATTTTGAGGATCTGTGCAATTTTTCCCTCAGCCTCTCTAACATTTATGCATGTTGTAAATAAAAATAAAATTTGCATAATACTTAAAAGTGTTACTTGACTGTTTTGTCTTTTTATTGAGATTCTTAAACTACTCCATGGAATTCCACTCATAGGGAGTCTTTCTCCTCCTGACAAGCTACCAGTGACATCAAGGACTTGGAATAAATGGGTAATGAATAACTAGAACCGACTAACTCAGATGCATATGACAAATAATTTTCTGAGCCCTCAGTTGAAAAACATAAAAGTGCAAACTTCCGCTCTTCAACAATGAATCACCTTTTAAATACTTATTGAAGCTATTTTCCTAAGGGGACATCTTCCTCCCACCCCACCAGCCCAAGAACAATAATACTAAATCCACTTTAAGAACACCCATCACTAAACTGTGCCTTTCTTTACGTAGGGTGTGTTCATTTAATTAGTTTTAATTTAAAGAGCAATTAACAAGATTTCAACATAGAACAACACAATAAAAGCCCATTTTTTACTTCCGGAACTACTGAATCATCTCCGATGATTCTGACTGAGCCTGAATGTATTTTTACGATATAATTTTACTCCAAAGTCTTTATGAAAATCCACCTTTCAGTTCCTCTTTCCCTGCTTGGTTCCACACTCTCCCTTGTTTTAGCCTGTGAATCTCAATAAACGTTTTCAGTTTACCATGTGATTTCAATCAGCCACTTCATTCATTTTTTTTTTTTTTTTCCCTGTGCTGTAACTATAATGTTCTGGCGAGCCTAGGTACACTCCCAGAATTTCACACCAAGTCTCGGGACATGGTACATTCACATGTTTTAACAGTTCAGGAACATTTTCCGTAGACCTTGAAGAGCCATGATGAGACCTTAGTGCATATTCAACTGTGTCTTTTCTCCAGCTCTCCCGCAGCGGGTCCTGCCACATCAGACAAGTCTTGTCACTTCCCGATCAACTTGTGCTTATCACTCTTCTGTGCCTTTCCTCATGCCCTTGAGATTCTTGAGCTACCCCATAGCGGTCTACTTGTCGAGATTCTTTTCCTCCTGTCAACAAGATACCAATGATAGTAAGAACCTGAGGCCAAGTGCGGTGGCTCACGCATGTAATCCCAACACTTTGGGAGGCCGAGGTGAGAAGATTGTTTGAGCCCAGGAGTTCAAGACCAGCCTGGGCAACTTAGCAAGACCTTGTCTCCACAAACAATTAAAAGATTAGCCAGGCATGCTGGCATGCACCTGTTGTCCCAGCTATTCTGGAGGCTAAGGTGGAAGGATCTCCTGAGTCCAGAAGTTCAAGGTTGGGGTGAGCTGTGATTGTGCACTCCAGCCCAGGTGACAGAGTAAGGCCCTGACTCAAAAATTAAATAAAAAAGGGACTTGGTATAAATGTTGATGAATTAATGATAAATTAAAGAATGATTTCCTTCACCTGGTTTGTTTTTATCACCTCCGCCCGCTCCCCACCGTTCCTTTTCTTCAAGATGCCGTTCGTATGCTCCTGGCTGTGGGACTCCTCCTCCAGTGTCCCCAGCCTGGTTTAATTGCTCACCTCCCATGGCTCCATGCGCTCAGCTGTGCTCTAGTTGTTTCTCGGTCCTTCGCCCCATGACTCATTAAACTGTGGGCTGCTTTTCGCTATAACATCATGTGTATAATCAGCCCTTCATCATTGCGGCTCGAAGGGAATTGACACCTAACAAAACAGGAGAGATCATCTCACGCCTCCTACCTCAGCACATGCCCAGAAGTTTCCCGAATTCCTCATCCACATCATCTGTTTTCTTTCCATAGGAGACAGCTCTTCTGTAGTACTTAGTATGTATCACCAAACACAGCATTGTGTCTTAAGAGTTATTACATTTCCAATTCACCTTCTCAGAGTGAAGAATGAGTAATAGTTTAGGTTAGGGGCAGTGACTCATTCCTGTAACCCCAGCACTTTGGGAGGTGAGGCAGAAGGATGGCTTGAGGCCAAGAGTTCGAGATCAGACTGGGCAACATAGCCAGACCCTATCTCTACAAAAAATTTTAAAAATTAGCTGGACATGATGGCACATGCCTATAGTCCTAGATACTTGGGAGGCTGAGGCAGAAAGATCCCTAGAGCCCAGGAGTTTGAGGCTGTAGTGAGCTATGATTATGCCACAGCACTCCCTAGGTAACAGAGCAAGAACCCATCTTTAAAAATAAAAATAAGGGAGGGGAGGGGGCGGTGGCTCACGCCTGTAATCCCAACACTTTAAAAGGCTAAGGGAGGAGGATTACTTGAGCCCAGAAATACAAGACCAACCTAGGCAACATACCAAGACCTCATCTCTACAAAAAATCAGAAAATTAGCCAGGTGTGCTGATGTGTACCTGTAGTCCCAGCTACTCAGGAGGCTGAGATGGGAGGATTGATCACCTGAGCCCAGGAGCTCGAGGTTGCAGTGAGCAGTGATCGTGCCACCACACTCCAGCCTAGGCAACGTAGTGAGACCCCAACTCAAAAAAACAGCAACAAAAAAATAGAATGCTCTTAATTAAGGGTGGGGAGAAATAGATATGCGATCTAGAGCTACACATGGACTAAGTATGCGTCTTCAAATACTTCCTAGGTGGGCACACCTCTAGCCCTTTGGCTAAGCACAGTATTCCTGCTTTATGAACAAATGTTGTAAGGTGTAGCACTGTCCGGGAATGCAGCTTGTCTGAACTCATCTCCGAACCTTTGCTGAAGTTACTCCCCAGTCTGGTTCATCTTTCAGCCATTCTTTCACTTCCCCCCTCAAGAGTCTCTTGACTAGCAATCCCACCTCCATGTCACCATACCCACGTCAATCTTGGCTCACTTCGTTCTTCTCTCACCCCAATATCTGGTTCGAGTTATTTCATGCGGGATGGAGTAGTCATTTCTGCCAGCGAGTAAAATTCTGGTCCAGGATGATAGGTTATGTATGGAAAGACATGTGGCATTTGGAATTCAACAAAGCCAGATTCAATCTCATGTTCTACCTGGGCAGGTTATGCACACTTCTGAGCCTCCATATCCTCATCACTAAAATAGACAGAGGTGGGGCTCAGAAAAACCCCAGGAAGCTGGACAAGCCATCAGACCATCAACACAACCTGCTGTGTGGATCAGGACAAACGCCTCGCACAGGACTCAGGGATTCAGGGTAATATCTACTAAAGTAAAACGCCAGCTTGTTTTCAAGAAGGGAAGTGTTTATGCTGCCTCTGCATATAGTCATAAGGGGAAACAACAGATAGCATTCTGAAGATATGGTCTAAGACACAAAAATAAAAGAGTCAGCTTTCTGCCAAAGTGACTTAAAATATGGGTCTTGAGTAGTTCAAAACCCTAAAGACTGACCTTATGGTCAAGGGCCTCAAACTCACTGTGCAGTTCTTACCCTGACCAAGGGCCATGTTTCCTCTTAACCAGATGTGACATCCTGTGACCCCTATTTATGTGTCCTTCTGTATGGAATTCAACTTTTTATCACTTGACAGTAGAGTAAGCACAACGCCTACCCAATGAATCCCGGGTCAGGGCCTGTCATAGATCTGCTTTTCTAAAAAGGTACTACTATCTGCTTTTATTAAAAAATAGAGAAGGAAGCCCTAAGAACATTGTATGTTTTATGTGTTTCTATGACCTAGTGAAATAGGTGGAATGCATTTAAACCTTTAATGGTGGTAACCTCAAGAGGGTGGGTAGAGAGGAAATGATTGTCTCTTTCTTTAAATACTTCTCATAACTCTGAATGGTGCCAGTGAGCATGTCATTGTTTGGGTATTGTGTCCAATAAATTTATTTATTTATTTATTTATTTATTTATTGAAAAAGTCATTCCTTTTAGCCTCTAATAAAACAGATATTGGCTGTTGCTATTTTTAACTTCAACTAGCTACTACTTCCCACAAAAAGTTACCAAAAGCAGTTTAGGAGATGATAGACAACTTGACCTCAGGTTGACTAAATTAGCAATGGACTTCAGCTTCCAGAAGTCTTCTGGTAAGACTATTCATGTTCCTCTTCCCTTTTCACTTTTTTTTTTTTTTTTTTGAGTTGGAGTCTCACCCTGTCATCCAGGCTGGAGTGCAGCAACATGATCCCGGCTCACTGCAGCCTTGATCCTCTAGGCTCAGGCAACCCTTCTGCCTCAGTCTCCCAAGTAGTTGGGACTACAGACTGTACCAACACGTCCTGCTAGTTTTGTGGGTTTTTTTTTTTTCTTTGTAGAGACGTGGTCTCCCTATGTTGCCTCGGCTGGTCTTGAACTCCTGAGCTCAAGTGATCCTCCTGCCTCAGTCTCCCAAAGTGCTGAGATTACAGGCCTGAGTCACTGCACTCAGTCTTTTTTTTATTTTTAAACACAGCTATGTGCAGATTCACCCCCACCTCCCCCCATCAGTAGACAATTAATGATTAAGTAAATCAGCCAAATGGAAGTTGACAACTTTGAGCTAACTGTTGACAGCTTCCCCTCCAGCTTCCTTGAGCCTATTGTGGACACTATTAGTGCCTTGCCTGGTCCCTTTGCCAGGCGGTGCCTCCACCCTCCATCTTTGGGAAGTAGTGGCTGCTGGTGGTTCACAGTTGCCCCTTCTCTGAAGAACTGTGCTCAGCTCCCGGGAGCCACCTCGCCGCCAACTACTGCCTAGGAGTCCATGGGCCTCCCGCACTGCTGAAAAGCACAGGCCACACAGCTGCTGGTGGCCAAAAAGCACAGGCCCCCTGCTGGCAGGTGAGCCAACAACCACAGCCACAGAAGATGCCCTTGGCCTTGGCCTTGGCCTTCGCTGAAGGCCATCTTTGCTTATTTACTCCCTTCTTTAGCGGGTTCTCTCTCAGTAAATCGCTTCCATAAGATAAGCACATCTCTTTACACAGTGCCTTTGTATTCTCATGACAGCACTTTCATGTAATTTATAATTGACTGAAACCTACAAATTAATACCAAAAAACCAACCTGCTCACTACTCATCCTATTGCACACCCCAATTCAGGTATGAAAAATTACTTTTATGTAAAAATTACTTTTATGTAATTTTTTGGATTCCAGAAGACCCTCTTAAGGGACGCCTAATTGATGGATTAGTAGATTAATAAGGTGAGGAGGGACGCCCCCCCAAAAAATTGGAATTATGTTTTGGAGGGCAGGCCTCTTATAGTACAGGCTTCCTCTGCTGGGTAAGTGTTCTAGGAACCCATCGATATCAGTGCTGTTGTGAGAGACTATATTTGGCTCCAGTGAATTTTTGTTTTTGGAGATTCTTTCAACACATTTGCCCATTTCATAATGGGTGATTTACACGAACAACCTGCCTACACCACACTGAGGTTCAGCTGTTTTTGACCTAAAAAGGCGTGACCCCCATGCCCTACCCTCTCTATTCACCTTCTCTTGCCCCAGGGGTAGACTTTTTTGGTTTTCCCACTAAAAAAAGTCCCCAAAGAGAAATGTTCTGCCAATGTGGAAGAAGTGAAACAAAAAACGGCAGAAACACTAAAAAGCATCCCAATTGATGAGTTCAAAAAGTGTTTTGAGCAATGGAAAAAACATCTGGATGGCTGTATTACATCAAACGGAGAGTACTTTGAAGGTGACAAGTTTAAACATGTAAGAATATGTTTAATACCCTTTTCTAAATAAATAAATTCCAGATTTTGGGGCGTCCTCTCGTATGGAGGTCTGAGGAATGGAAAAAAGAGAGCTTGGGCCATACTCTGGTCTTTAACCAGCCACTGCAAATTCCAACATGACTCCGTCTCCATTATCTGTCCTATAACCCAGAGGAAAAGGCAGACTCCCCTGGGTACCAAAAGAATAATTTACATCTCTGAATGTACCTGCGTATGGGGTTGACAGGCATATACAATAATACAAAAAATTGCATTAACATTTTAATTGAGATTTTTAAAACCTAATTGATGGATTAGTAGATTAATAAGGTGAAACAAGAAATAAAAGGAAAGTATTAGCGTTTGGTCAATTATTCACAGAGAGTCTATTTTTTATTTATAGGATAAGTTACAATTTTCCTTTTTTCAAGAGAATAGATTTTATAGCCTGATCTTGATCCAGAATAATTACATATAAATAGAATTTTAGGATCGAAAACCAAATGATCTCCTTACCAACTGTGGATGCAGGGTCATCATGCTAAAAACCAAAAGGAAAATATATTGCATCACTTTGTTTGAAGAATGCAAGCAAATGACAGGAATGTAATTTAATCATCTCTGTAATGTATAAGAGGTTCAGTCCTATTTGGAGTAAACTATAAACTCTAACCATAAAACAAACCATATTTAAAAATAAATACCCACAACTTGAACATCCGAAGAGCATGTCTGCATTGAAAGGAGTCAGTCCAGGAGAACATACACTTTTTCCAGCGAGCTTTCCATTGTTTCAACAATTGAGGAGAGCTTCTTTTAGAATTGCCTTCACAGACCACAGCATATTCTTGGAAATTTTTCAGTGGTGAAAAGCCTTTGGTCTTTGAGGTTGGCTTCGACCTTCAAAAACAGCCAACACCTATTTTCAGACCAGCCTGAGTAAAACAGAATGATAGGGTTGGGTAGTTAAGGCCATGACACAAGTGGGGTAATTTACAAAAATACTCAAGCGTAGGGAAATTAAAACAAAGGCAGTTGCTGTGTCCTGTCCTCCACATCCTAGCCCCGTTGTTGTCTCCCTCTGGGTGTCTCCATGGTGTTTTTTTCTGCTGGATACTAAACTCTGCTGAGTTTTCCTTAGAGACCCGTATTTCAGACCTCAGAACTTAAACTGAATCACATACCATGATAATAATACTCCACAACAATAATGTCTCTCAGCCATGTTAGCTTAAGGTTTGACTCCTTGCTGCCCAGGTGCTTATGAGCTTCGTTATCATAAATCTTTATGTGGTGGTAATGCATAAGAGTGTGGAGCCTGGAGTCAGGCTGCTTGTTGTCGAACCCCTGCTCCAATACTTTTTTTTTTTTAAAGACTGGGTTTCACTCTGTCATCCAGGCTGGAGTGCAGTGGCATGATCATGGGCTCAAGAGATCCTCCTGCCTCAGTCTCCCGAGTACCTGGGACAGGTAGGCACTACCATGCCTGGCTAATTTTTCTATTTTGGGAGGAGTCTCACTAGGTTGCCCAGGCTGGTCTCGAACTCCCAGCTTCAAGCGATCCTCCCACCTTGGCCTCCCAAAGTGCTGAAATTATAGGTGTGACTCACCATGCCTGGCTGCCAAGACTTATTATTAAGCCCAATGACTCAACCTACCTAGGTTTCAATTTCATCATCTGTTAAACGAAGATAGTAATTGTATCTTCCTCATGTTGTGCAGATTAAGTGATTTAATATAGTTCAAATGCTTAGAACATTGCCTGCTACATAGTCAATTGCTAAGTATATATTAACCTTAATTATTTTGTGTGATTTGGGGGTATGACAGACAAAAAAATGAACTAGACTTCAAAAACAAAGAACAATGACAAAACAAAAACCAGCCTTTGTTGATTCAAATAATGTACTGTCCTAATCTAAGTCATGGGATCTTTTTTTTTTTTTTTTTTTGAGTTGAAGTCTCACTCTGTTGCCCAGAGGGAGTGCAGTAGCAAGCTCAAGGTCACCCCAGCATCGACCTGCTGGCCATCCTTTCGCCTCAGCCCTCCAAGTAGCTGGAACTACAGGCATGTGCTACCACACCCTGCTAATTTTTGATTTATTGTAGAGACTAGGTCTCGCCAAGTTGTCCAGGCTGGTCTCGAACCTGCGAGCTCAGGCAATCCACTCGCATCGGCCTCCCAATGTGCTGGGATTACAGGCCAAGCCACCAAGCCTGGCCAGTCATGGGATCTTAAAAGGATTAAAGGCTATAGACAGAGATTCCCAGGGCTCAGATTATATAAGACAGAAACAGCTTTTGAGAAGCACTTTAGAGTTCCACATCTGTAGAAGTCAACATAACGTTAGGAACCTCCAAAGAGAAGGCTTGATTGCTGGTACCAGAAATTGCTAGCAGTTTTTTCGTATTTTCTAGAATATACAGTGCTACCAATTTTTTTTAAAAAATCCTTGTTTTAGAAATAAAAGTATGTGCCTTAGAAGCTATTAAATATGACCATAGATGTTTATAGGAGGACAGCTAGCAGTCCAGCTCCCATGGATTATTTTACTTGCTAGGTAGAGCCTAATCCTGAAAAGAGCAACTCTCCCAAGATTCCATTAAAAAAAGTAATAAGGGGCTTTAGTTAGCACAGAGAGAAGGGGAAAGGCCCAAGGGAAGGCCATATTTTACATATGAGGCGAAGAAAATGCAGAATGAGAAAAATTTTGAGTGAATATAAGTATTTCCTAATGCAGGTGTTAGACAACAAATCCTGAAATTCAGAACTATTTTTCCATCTGTGGAAAGAGTACATTATTCCACAAAAGCAAAGCAACCAGGCAAGAGGGAAGAACTCTCAGCCCTCTCTTTCCATGCTGTCCCTTGGGTTTCTGGGAGCTCCAGGTTTTGACTGTAACCATGGTTACGGTCACCTGGGTCGGCTGGTCTCCATCTAATAGCACTGGCGCCAAGTCAGCTGCAAATAGCATTCACGAACGCAGACGGGTCAATAGGCCCCAAAAGCTCAGATCCCATTTGTAACCATTTGTTTTTCTATTTCAATTCAACAAATATTAGTCAAAGAATCTGGATTAGGTGCAGATTATTGTCTGAAAAATAAAATAGGACCAGCCGTGGTGGCTCACACCTATAATTCCGGCACTTTGGGAGGCCGAGGCAGGAGAATCATTTGAGCCCAGGAGTTCAGACCAACCTGGGCAACATAGTGGAACCTCGCCTCTACAAAAACTAAAACAAAAATTAACCGGGCATGCTGGTGCATGGCTGTAGTCCCACCTTCGAGGAAGACTGAGGCGAGAGGATCATCTGAGCCCAGGAGGTCAAGGCTGCAGTGAGCCACAACCATGCCACTAGATGACACTGCATGCCACTGGGTCACAGAGTGAGACCCTGAAACAAAAAAACAAAAAAAGCAGAGGGAACCAGGTGCAGAGTATTTTGTCCCAAGGACTAACAAAGAGACTCGAATTTAGCATCAACCTGGGACTCCTTCTGTGCAGGGGGATCAAAGCAATAGGAAGTAAGAGAAGAACAGGGCAGTATGGGGAAGAGGGAGTGAGAAGAGGAGAGTCAGAAAGAGGGAGAGGCGGGCTGACATCTGCAAACACAGTCCGGTTGTCTTAGTGCCTTAGAGTGCCCCAGAAACAGCTCTACGCAGAGTGTGGGAAAGCCACCTTCTGGTCATCCATCGGAATCTGTTCATCATAAATTTGAAACAGGCCAGGCATGGTGGCTCACACCTATAATCCCAGCACTTTGGGAGGCCGAGGTGGGAGGATGGCCTGAGCCCAAGAGTTCAAGATCAGCCTGGGCAAAATGGCAAGACCTCGTCTCTACCCAAAAAATCAACAAATTAGCCGGGTGTGGTGGTGCATGCCTGTGGTCTCAGCCACTCGGGAGGCTCAGACAGGATAAGCCCAAGAGGCCGAGGCTGCGGTGAGTCATGAGCATGCCACTGCACTTCCAGCCTGGGCAGCAGAATGAGACTCTGACTAAAAAAAAAAGAAAAATTGAAACCAACTGCAAAGGTGTCCCTAAGGTTCTTTGCCTCTCACACTAGGCCCACCATCACCACTGGCAGCTTATGACTAACATGTAAATTCCTAACATGCTCCCTATATTAAAATGTGACTCTTAGCCGGGCTCGGACTCCTATCCCGCACCTTTGGGAGGCTGAGGTGAGTGGATTGCCTGAGCCCATGGGTTCGAGACCCGCCTGGGCAGCAAGACCTCATCTCTACAATAAATCAAAAAAAATCAGCCGGGCGTGGTAGCGCACGCTTGTAATTCCAGCTACTCGGAAGGCTGAGGCGGAAGGATCGCCAGAGCCCAGCAGGTCGAGGCTGTGGTGGCCGGGAGCGGCCACTGCACTCCAGTCTGGGCGACAGAGTGAGACTCCAACTCAAAAAATAAAAAAGTGACTCTTGATCCATCTCCTCAGCTGCATTTGGGAGCATTTTTGCATAAAGTTTAATCTTTTGAGCAAGCTCTTCTGTGAATCTACTGCTTTTTTTGCAGATGAAGAACAGAATGAATCTGATTCATTTCTTTTTTTTTAAAGAAGTGGGGTACAATTCAGGGGTAGGTATACAAATGGTCATTGTACAGGTAAAGTTTGGGCCTCACTTTGGTCCCCACTTCACCTAGTTTGAGATCAGGTACCCTTATTGATGAAATGTCCCCCCCCAACCCCCGGCAGTTTCCCACTACTGCCTATCCCTTTCTTATACTATTATGATAATTGTTCAGAGTCTGCTTAGGAGTGAGAACGTGTGGCACTCAGTTCTTTGTTTCTGTGATAGATCACTGAGTATTATAGACTCTAAATTCACCCAAGTTGCTGCAAAGTTCATAATTTTATTTTTCTTTATGGCTGCATAATATTCCACAGTGTATGTGTATCACATTTTTAAAATCCAGTCTACTTTTGATGGCCAGCATGGTTGGCTCAATGTTTTTGCTATTGTGAATAGTGCTGCAATAAACATGCGTGCACAGCTATCTTTTTTGTAGAATGATTTGAGTTTCTCCAGGTATATTCCCAGAAGGGGGATTGCTGAGTTGTACAGAAGGTCGATTTGATTCATTTCTTAAGTAAAAAACCTGGAAGATGAGCAGTGGACTAGCTTGTCATTTTTTAAGTTAGGGTATAAACTGTATCTTATTTTCATTCATTAAAAACTTACTTCTAGCCGGGCTCGGTGGCTCAGCCTGTAATCCCGCGCCTTGGGAGGCTGAGGTGAGTGGATTGCCTGAGCCTGCAGTTTCGAGACCCGCCTGGGCAGCGAGACCTCATCTTTACAAGAAATCAAAAAATTAGCCGGGCGTGGTAGCGCGCACCTGTAATTCCAGCTACTCAGAAGGCTGAGGCGGAGGGATCGCTGGAGCCCATCACGTCGAGGTTGCGGTGGCCGGGAGTGGCCACTGCACTCCAGTCTGGGTGACAGAGTGAGACTCCAATTCAAAAAAAAAAAATTACTTCTGAGGGCAGGGAGTGGTAGCTCATACCTGTAATTCCAGCACTTTGGGAGGTCTAGGCAGGCTGATTGCTTGAACCCAGGAGTTTGAAACCAGTCTAGGCAACATAGAAAAACCTCTTATTTACCATAAATAAATAGATGATAGATAGATAGATAAAATTAGCTGGGTGTGGTGGTGTGCACCTGTAGTTCCAGCTACTTGGGAGATTGAGGTGGAAAGATCACCTAAGCCCAGGAGGTCGAGACTGCAATGATCCATGACTGTTGTGATTGTGCCACTGCACTCCAGCTTGGGTGACAGAGTGAGAGCCTGACTTAAGCAAAACAAAACCAAAAAACCTTTTTTTTAGAAAAAAAAAACAATAGTTAGATCTCAGTACTTTCATAGTTATCTAACAATATTGTTCATAACCCCATTTTAAGCTATTCTAAATGGTTTAATGTCTTTCTTTATTATTTGGATCCAATATTACTTGAATTCGATTACTGAACATCTAAAGCTTAGAAATCTGATGTATATACAAGAATTAGGGAAACAACATCAGCATTGATCATATCAGAAATTGGCAGGGATTTGTCAGGAGATTATATCAGAACTTCATTTATCTGACTTAAATTTTCCTTGTTTTATATCTCTGCACATTTTTAAAAGGCAACTACCCAAACCATAAAATGAATAAGTTTTGTTATCTATAGTCTATTTTATAACTAACCCATCAATGTCATCATTGACATTTTTGTATCACATTTTTCTCATTGACAAACTGAGAGTCAGTAACATATTCAGAGTCTGGCAGCCCTAATTTAGTATCTTTGAAGCTTGATGGCCTCTTGGCAATAAATTTGAAATTGTCTGCATTTCCCCCTACCACACACACATTTTGGTATTTTTCTAAAATGCCACAGCTCCAGAGTTTATGTTGTTATGTCTGAGTATCTGAAAGATGCCAATGATAAAGCAAATGACATCATGGAAGCTATGTTATGTTGACTTTTACAGTTTCCTTAAATATAAATCCTGGCTAAGGCTGCCAAAAGCTTCACAAAGGTCAGCCTGATTTGACCTCTCTAAGTGGGTGAAACCAGAATTCCTTGGCCTTACAAATTCCTGTGGTTTCCTCACCAGTCCCTCCTTTCTAACATTAAATTGATCCTCAGTGTTTACTTGTATGTGTTTGGCCCCCAATACTTCCTTTCATGAGAATGTAGTTCCCAGCCAGAAGTCCCATTTGGGTAATTGACTTTTTCTTTCTTGATCATATCAAGCAAATCATACCAAATAATAACACTCTCATAACATGGTTCCTTCCAAGAAATGTCATCTTACTGATGGCATCTAAGACTGGATATTATTAAAATCTGGCATTTTTGTCATCCTAGCTGTATTGCAACTTAACACCCCTTGAAGAGAGATGTTCTGGCTTTTGATTGCATTTCAGTTTGGTGATTAAATAAAAACTGTGATAGAACTCTTCCCAAGGATTTGCTGTGCATGCTCAAATTCCTTGTTCTGTGTTGAAACAAGCTATTTTATAAAATACTTCTGTAAAATCAAGTCATTGAGATAGTTCAGAATTAAACAGAACAAAAATTTTCATTTGGTTTTCACTTACTGAATATGTATAATCAAAATCACTTTATCATCTCTTAATTAATAGGATAATTAACTAGTGCAAAACTCTTTTTTTTTTTTTTTTTTGAGTTGGAGTCTCACTCTGTCACCCAGACTGGAGTGCAGTGGCGCAGCCTCGACCTGCTGGGATCCCGTGGTCCTTCCGCCTCAGCCTTCCAAGTAGCCGGAATTACAGGCATGCGCTACCACACCCGGCTGATTTTTTGATTTATTGTAGAGATGAGGTCTCGCTGCCCAGGCGGGTCTCGAACACGCGGGCTCAGGCAATCCACTCACCTCAACCTCCCAAAGGCGCAGGATTACAGGCTGAGCTACTGAGCCCGGCTAGTGCAAAACTTAATGCCAAAGCATTGTTGAAAGTTCCACTCTGAAATAAAAACATTTGCCTGTATTCCACTCACTTTTGTTCCATCTGTTCTGATGTTTGATCATCACACCAAAAGAGATTCTCCTGAATTAAGAAGAAAACGGTGCTTGTTTTGATGATCTATACAAAATCTTTGGAAGTTAATATTTGTTTCCAAAAGAACCTTGTAGAACACACTTAATAAATCACTTCTCAAATAAAATGGAAAGAAGTATTTATTTGGCTGTAGATGGCTAGAAAGAAAGAAAGAAAGGATAGAGTCCAGGAAAAAAAAGGTTTCATTTTAATGTCAGGCTATATTTGGCTACAATTATACAATATTCAAACAAACATAACAGATAACATAGGAATTATTATCTCACTTAACCAGAAGCCTGTTAAAAGGTAGGATGTTATAGGGTGGACAGCATAGTTCAGCAATGGCAGAGCTCTGAGTCAGGTGAATCCATTGAAAACTTCATTCATTCATCCTTTCTTCATCCAACATGCCTGGACACCCTCTGTGCCAGCCCAGATGCTAGGAGAGAGTGGTCCAGGACTGATTTGGGGCTTAGAACAATGCAAGGCTCTGCGGTCAATACAGACAAGAGGTAAGTCAGGGTCTCTGTTGCTAAGATGCTAACTCTCTTTTTATCAGAAAAAGGCTCCTATAAATGAAACCAAAGTAAAACAGTCTGATGCAATCATCAGGCATTCATTTAATCGTCACAGACCGTACCCATGTGGGTATGGAATCTGGTAAACTTAAAGCAGAAAGGGAATTCTCTGGGATGTCACTGAGAAACACAAAACTGACCGGAGGACTGGAGGACTAAGTCTGGAAAACAACACAAAGTCAAAGGTTGTCACAACCAGGGTCATGAAAAAAGAAGTGCTTGGCCAAAGTCCTTTATCACTGCAAGGAGGTTTTGAAAGATTCTCTTGGGTTTTCGAGGTATAGAATCATGTTATCTGCAAAGAGGGATAGCTAACTTCCTCTTTTCCTATTTGGATACTCCTGATTTCCTTCTCTTGTCTGATTGCTCTAGCTAGGTCTTCCAATACTGTGTTGAACAGGAGAGGTCAGAGTGGGCATCCTTGTCTTGTTCCAGTTTTCAGGGGAAATGTTCCAATTTCTGTCTGCTTAGCAGTATGTTGGCTATGGCTCTTACTGTTTTGAGGTTCCATCAATGCCTAGATACTGGAGGGTTTTTAATCAAGAAGGAGTGCTGGATTTTATCAAAAGCTTTTTCCACGTCTAATGATATAATCGTGTGGTTTTTGTCTTTACATCTGTTGATGTATTTAATTACATTTATGGTCTTGTTGACATTGAACCAGCCCTGCATCCTGGGAATGAAGCCTACTTGGTCGTGGTGGGTGATTTTTGAGATGTGTTGTTGGATCCGGTTTGCTAGAATCTTGCTAAGGATTTTAGCAAGTATGTTCATCAAGGATATTGGTCTGTAGCTCTTTCTTTGTTGGAACTTTACCTGGTTTGAGTATCAATGTGACGTTAGCATCATAAAATGATTTGGAGAGAGTTCCATCTTTCTCGATTGCCTGGAATACTTTCAGTAGGAGTCGTATCAGTTCATCCTTGTATGTTTTGTAGAATTCTGCTGGAAAGTCATCTGGTCCAGGGCTTTTTTTGTAGGTAGTTTTCTTTCTTTCTTTCTTTCTTTTTTTTTTTTTTGAGTTGGAGTCTCACTCTGTCACCCAGACTGGAGTGCAGTGGCCGCTCCCGGCCACCGCAGACTTGACCTGCTGGGCTCCGGCGATCCTTCCGCCTCAACCTTCCAAGTAGCTGGAATTACAGTCACACACTCAGCTAATTTTTGATTTATTGTAGAGACAAGTTCTCGCCAAGTTGCCGAGGTGGGTCTTGAACCCGCGGGCTCAGGCAATCCACTCACCTTAGCCTCCCAAAGGCGCGGGATTACAGGCTGAGCCACCGAGCCCAGCTTGTAGGTAGTTTTCTTATAACATAGTCAATTTCCTGGGTTGTTATTGGTCTATTTAGGGTCTCAATTTCTTCTTATTTCAACCTGGGGAGGTTGTGTGATGTAAGAAAGTCCTTCATTTCATTTAGGTTTTCAGGTTTGTTTCCATACAGGTGTACATAATAATCTCTGATAATCTTTTGCATTTCTTCTATCAGTTGGGACTTCATCTTTTGCATTTCTGATAGTGTGTATTTGGACTTTTTCTCTCTCTTTCCTGGTCAGTCTAGCTAGGGGTTCATCAATCTTGTTTATCCTTTCAAAAAAAGCAACTTTTTGTTTCATTGATTTTTTTTTGTATTATATTTTTGTCTTTTATGTCCCAAATTTGGGCTTTTATTTTGGTGATCTGGATTCTTCTGCTGAAGTTAGGGTTTTTGTGGCCTTGCTTTTTCAGTTCCCTTAAGTGATTTATTAGGCTGTTAACTTGTGATCTTTCCATTTTCTTCATGTGTGTTCATAGAGATATGAATTCCCCTCTTAGGACAGATTTCATGGTATCCTAGAGATTTTGGTAAGAGTCTCAGGGTATAAAATAAATGTGCAAAAGTCAGTCACATTCCTATACACCAACAATAAACAAACAGAAACCCAAATAAGAAACACAATCCAATTCACAATAGCCACAAAAAATAAATAAATAAAATACCTTGGCACCTTCCTAACCAGAGAAATCAAAGTCCTTTATGATGAAAACTAGAAAACACTGCTCAAAGAAATCAAAGATGACACAAATGGAAAAATATTCCATGCTCATGAATTGGAAGAATCAACATTGTTAAGATGTCCATCCTACCCAAGGTGATCTACAGATTTAATGCAATACCCATTAAATTACCAGGAGCATTCTTCTCAGACCTGGAAACAATATGGGAATTCATATGGAAACATAAACAATCATGAATAGCCAAAACAATCTTCAGCAAAAAAAAAAGCAGGAGGCATCACACCCCCAGACCTTAAGCTTTATTATAAAGCCACAATAATCAAAAAATAATCTGGTACTGGTACAAGAACAGGCATATAGACCAATGGAACAGGATAGTGATTCCAGAAGTAAAACCTCAATTTCTCAACCAATTCATCTTCAACAAAGCCTCCACTATCAACTACTGGGAAGAGAAGAACCTATTCAGTAAATGGTGCTGGGAAAACTGGCTGGCCATATGCAGAAGATTAAAACAAGACTCTACCTATCACCATGCACAACAATCAACTCTAAATGGATCAAAGATCTAAATGTAAAGTCTCAAACCATAAGAACCTTAGAAAACGCAGGAGACATACTTACAGAAATTGGAACTAGCAAACCAATTCCCGATCAAAACCCCAAGTGCCCATGCCATATGCCATAAGAGATAAGATAGACAAATGGGACCTCATCAAACTGACAAACTTCTGTAAAGCCAAAGAAACCATTGAGAGAGTGGGAGACAGCCCACGGACTGAGAAAAAATATTTGCCAGCTGTATATCTGACAAAGGTCTAACATCTAGGGTCTACAAAGTACTCAAATGTGCCAAAAAGAAAAAAACAAACAGCCCCATTACAAAGTGGGCAAAAGATATGAATAGACACTTCTCAAAAGATGACATACAAGTAGCCAACAGAAGATGAAAAAATGCTCAGCCTCACTAGTCACCAAAGAAATGCAAATTAAAACCACACTGAGATACCACCTAACTCTAGTCAGGATGGCCATCATCAATAACTCAAAAAACAACAGATGCTGGAGAAGATGCAGTAAAAAGGGAACACTTTTACACTGTTGGTGGGAGTATAAACTAGTACAGACTCTGTGGGAAACGGTGTGGCAATTCCTAAAAGATCTAAAAACTGACCTCCCCTATGACCCTGCAGTCCCCCTACTGGGTATATATCCGGAGGAACTCAAGTCACTCCATGAAAAAGATACCTGCACATGCATGTTTATTGCAGCATTATTTACAATAGCAAAAACATGGAACCAACCATGCTGCCCATCGCAAGAGGACTGGATTTTAAAAATGTGATACATATACACTATGGAATATTACACAGCCATAAAGAAGGACAAAAGAACTTCACAGCAACTTGGATGGACTTCAAGGCTATAATATTGAGTAATCTACCACAGAAACAAAGAACCAAGTATCCCATGTTCTCACTCACTTGCAGACCTTGAATAGCTATCATAATACTATAAGAAAGGAATTGGCAGTAGTGGGAAACTATCAGGGGTGGGTGGGACCTCATTAACAAGGATACCTGCATAATGAACATTTGTATACCCAACCCCGAATTGTATCCCACATATTTAAAATGAAAAATTAATTTTTTTAAAAAAAGGAAGGGCTTGGGTGCAAAGTTGCCGCCAGACATCAGATACCAGACACTTCCAGATGGATTCTGAGTTGGTCTTATTTTGTAGTGTTGTCGGCTCCAGCATCGTAAGAGTCACATTCACTGCGAGCTTACTACCTACCAAGTCTGGTGCCAGGCAGCTATCTCTATCTCACTTAATCCTCATGACAACCCTCTCAAGAAAGTATTCCATTGGACAGGTTCAGATACTGAGGCCCACAGACACGGAGTACTTTTGCCTGAGGTCACAGAGCTGGTAGGTGAGGGAGCTGGTACTCACAGCCAGGTAGCCAGCCTCCCACTCACCATTTGCCTCTGAACATCTAGGCAGGAGCTGCTGAATTCCTGAGCCGATGGCTCGTGCCTAACCACCAAGAGTCAGGAAAAGCACATACGTGTCTCTTTTGGCTTCCAAAACTCACACATGGCTGATTCCGCAACAAGAGGAGGGATCTCAAACACTGGCAAGGAAAACTTTATGAATATCACTCCAAAGACAACCAAGAGAGACAGGTGAGAAGTAAAATAAGTGAAAGATCCAAACTCAAGAAGAAATAGTTGAATTATTCTCAGAGTATATTATAATTTCCTGTATTCAGTTATATTCTGAATATTTGTTTCAGCCTAGGAAAACCTCAATATTTTGTTCTAGCTTGTGGGTAGACAAATTAAAATCAAGTATTATATTTTTCCTTTTAGCTCTTTTTAAATTGAGCTAAGATTATGCTAAAAGAAGATAGCTATCTAGTTTTAATCCTCAATCAATGAAAATAGAAATGTCCTTACTCTGGTCACGTTTAGTAGCTCATGCCTATAATCCTAGCACTTTGGGAGGCCAAGGTGGGAGGATCGCTTAAGGCCTGAGCAACATAGCGAGACACCCATCTCTACAAACAATTTTTTTTAATTAGCCAGATGTGATAGTGTAAGCTACTGAAGAGGCAGAAGTGGGAGGATTGCTTGAGCTCAAGAATTGGAGGATACAGTGAGTTAAGATCGTACCACTGCTCTCCAGTTCGGGTAACAGAGTGAGAACCTGTCTCAAAAAAAGGAAGAAAGAAAGCAGCGGGGAGGGAGGTAGGGAGAGGAGGGAGAGACTTCATTCTACTTCACAGATAAGTAAATGATTATTCAAAAAATAATATACTCAGGTATGAACTCAGGGACGGTTTTATTAAACACACAAAAAAGAAAAAACAAAACAATTTTATATTTTTATTCTCCCCTGTGTCTTGAGCTATGGCAGAGAGGGAAGGAATGACCATATTATGGATACATAGTTAAGCCAGCCAAGTTGAGGTCACCTTTTCTTTCTAAGCATGCAGAGATAGAATTGCAGTCAGGAACCCCATTCTCCATCTCTCCCCTTAGTGTCTTGCTGTGGATGTATGGGCCACTGGAGTTTTATTCCAACAGTGGCACTAGGCAGTAAAACAGAGAAGACCTGTTTGCCAAAGCTCACCTTGATCAGCCCTAATGAATAGTAATGAGGATTTCTTATTTTGTTTCCAAACACAGAGAAAGAGAAATTGTGTTATTCCCAAATTACTTCTTGGATTTATGTATCAAATATACAATTTACAATATAATATATACAATATCAATGTATTTTGATAGCAGGGACAGAAATACAAGCAGAAGGAAAGAGAAATTTTAAACTTCTTAGAAATGAAGAGCTTTTCCATTTACTATGAAGTTCAATTCATTTTGAAGGAAAATCTAATGTCTCTTTTGATGAATTCATATAAGTAGGTATATGAAGTCTATACATATGCAGTATTTTTCTCACAGAAGAAAGGCTGGCTTGGTAAAATCTGGAATTTGAAATTAAAGGGACACATGCCAGAGGATCTGGCTCAACTAAGCCAGAAATAAGAGGAAGAAAACGGGGAATGCATCTCAGAAGAATACTGCTTTCCCATTTCCTTTTTCATATTTGGCACACAATCTATCCTCAATTTCCTGAAAGGTCACTGCTCTTCATTTAATAAACAAATGATAAAGAGAAAACTCAAGTCCTAAAATCAGTGACTCAATCATATTTATTTGATTTTTTTTTTAAACCTCACAGTTAGCTCCAAGGGTCATTTTAATTTAAAGATTAGAGCCAATAATTTTTGAAGATATTTCCTCTTTCCAAAAAGAACAGAAAAGAAGCCAATATGAATAATAAAACTTTGTGACAAATTTTAAACATAGTCTTTTTTGCATTTAAATATTTTTACATATTTTAGTTCTCATCACAGGATCGTGACTCTCAAAACCTTATTTCTTTTATAATTCTATAAACACGAATTTCTCTAAATTTCCTTCTTGACAGCACTCCAGTAGCCAAAATGGGCAATTGATTGTACTGGTTTTCTTTTCTTTTTATTTTTTTAATGGTTTATCTCCTCTTTAGCTCACAAAGTCCACTTCTTTATATGTTCAATGGGACACACAATTTATTTGTAGCTGATGTGTGTGTTTTATCTGTAAGCAAACATGCACTAGTATTGGAAGCGTGTGCTCAATTGCTTTTTGTTTTGGTTTATTTTAGGTTCACGGAGTACAAGTGCATGCTTGTTCCATGGACATATTGTGTACTGGTAGGGATGGGGCTTCAGATGACCCATTCCCCCGATAGTGAACATGGTTCACAGCAGGTGACTTCTGAGCCCTAACCCCCCTCTTCCCCTACTCCCTTTTAGTACCCCAGTGTCTATTACATTCATCTTTATAACTAGGTCCCACAAACGAGTGAGAACACAAGGTGTTCGGTTTTCTGTTTCTGAATCAGTTCACTTAGGATGCTGATCTCCAGCTCCAACCATGCTGCTGCAAAGGACATGAGTTCATTCTTTTTTATGGCTGCTACTTTACTGGTTTTCTAATTATATGGACATTGGGGCAGAAGAATCTCATTCATCTCTGTTTCTGCTACTTGTTTTTCATGTCTATGGATAAATATTCTGAAAGGAAATTTTAAGAACCAGAAGAAACACAATGTTATTTCTATTTAAACTGAGTTTCATTAGGGATACTTCTTGTGGAGTTTAAGAAGTTTAAATCAGCCTCTTACGTTATCCGGACAGGAATGTGACCTGGAAAGACATGGTTGACTTCCATGAAGTAAAACTTAAAACGTCAAAAGTGTACCCAGAAAAGCTCTAGTTATAATCATCCATAAACTTAATCTCTTTGAAGTTTAACAAGAAGCACTTTCTGAGAAAATATGTTCCATGTATTTACTTTTCACCTAGTAAAATCATTCTTGTTCGTCCTAAAATAACTCAGTTAAGATTTCAAGGATGCCTTAAATCTTTCTCTCTCTCTCTTTTTTTTTTTTTTTGTATTTTGAAAACTTATTTCAAATGTTTTCTTTATAAGGTAACACATTTTGCCTTCCCTTAGAAAGAATTATAAATAAATCATTTTTATTTTCTCTTCTTTCTGAATTTGTATGTACTTCTATAAACCTATAAATACATTTAGAAGATATTTGCTAGTACTAGTAAGTCTACAGACATGTTATCTGATCTTTTGATTCTGGATTTCTTAATCAACAAAATGAGAAGACTGCCTAAAGATGATCTCTAAGGTAACTTTCTGTAGCTAAACTCAACTTTCAATGAAAACTTGTTTAAGAAAACTTAACAACTATTTACCATGTGCTCCACACCAGTCATATACTGCACTTTAACAAAGAACTCGGTAAATTTCAAGGTCACTCTTCCATGGACAAAAACTAAAATTTTTGACTACATTGAAAGATCTGCTATTAGTTCAAATTTCTTAATTAAAGTGATCAAAATGCCAGATAAATTAGCAACTACTACTCTGCTATTGGTCCTGAAATCTGTATGTTGTAGTTTTCTACCTTTCCTCTGTGGAATCCTTCCAATGTTTCCATGTTGGTAGAAATAAAAGTTCCAAAAATCTTCGGTATGGTCTGAGGTCATCAAATGATCTCTTTTACTTGAAAAAGCATCCTGAGATACATCAGAAAGAATGACTTTACCCAGTATGTTAAGCACTGAGTTTTTTGCTAAAGTGTTTAATCTTGAGAGGTACAATTAAATTCAGTATAAATTATGCAGAAAAAATTGTCCAAGTGGTAATATGAAAATTTATTCTAATGATATAATGGAGACCTTGTACTTTGTAAAATAATACTTATACAGTAAATAATCTGCTTGGTAATACTTTAAATGTTTTGTGAACTTCTTGGGCACACTGATTTGTTTCTGTCATTAAATTCAATTTTTTCCCCTTCTAAGAGTCAACGGGTTCTATACACATCACTTATATGACAACTAACTTTATAACAATAGACACAATAACAAGGTGATCATCTAATACTGTTAAAGAGACTTTTACATAGGAAAGAATCAAAAAACAAAACTCACAATGGAGAAGACCTTTTTATTTTTTTGTTGTATATATTTAAGGCCAACATCTTTTTTTTTAGTTAGAATCTCACTCTGTTTGTATACCTAACCCTGAATTGTACCCCACATCTTTAAAATAAAATTTAAAAAATCTCACTCTGTCCCTCAGGCTGGAGTGCAGTGGCACAATCACGGCTCACTGCAGCCTTGACCTTCTGGGCTCAGATAATCCTTCCACTTCAACCTCCAGAGTAGCTGAAACTACAAGAGCATGCCACCACACTAAGATAATTTTTTTTATTTTTTGTAGAGACAAGGTCTCACTCTGTTACCCAGGCTGGTCTCAAGCTCCTGGACTCAAGCAATACTCCCACCTTGGTCTCCCAAAGTGCTGGATTATAGGTGTGAGCCACCACATCCTGCCTACAACATAATGTTTTGATATGTATAGTTTGAGTTACTAGAGCCAAGCAAATTAGCATACCCATTATCTCATGTATTCTTTTTATGTGTGTGGTAAGAGCACCTAAAATCTACTTTCTTGGCAAATTTTCAGCATAGAATACAATATTATAACTATGACCCTCATGTTGTACGTTAGATCTCTAGATAAGAAGACCTTTTGAAATGTGACTCAAAAAATCTAGAAACCATGCAATAAAGAATTGTTAAACTTGAACTGCAAATAGGAAGATGTTGATCACAGGGTACACACTTTCAATTACAAGATGAATAAGTTCTAGAGACTTAATGTCCAGCATGGTGATAGAGTTAATCTTGTATTGTGTACTTGAAATTTGCTGAGAGTAAATCTCCATCAGAAAGAGAATGTTCCCATCGCACAAAAAGGATAACAATGCGAGATGATGGATATGTTAATTAACTTGATTGTGGGAATCATGACACAGGCATATTTATATCCAAACACCACATTGTACACCTTAAATATTGCACTTTTCTATTTGTCAACCATACCTCAGTAAAGTTAGAAAAAAGGGAGGGGGGAGTGACTGCATAAAAAACAAAAATAGATTGGAAAATATTCCCAATTCCTATCACTGACAAAAGACTAATTTTACTCATATATAATAATATCCTAGAAACCAGTAAAAAAAAGAACAACAAACTGGCAGAAAAATGAGTAAAAGATGTTACCAGACAGTTCACAGTTGGAGAGCGAAATACAAATAGTTTTCTAGCATCTTTTCAATCTCACTAAAAGTAAAGAAAATACTAATTCAAACTTTAATGAGATACTTTTTTCAAAGGAAGGGTTTGTACAGATGAAAAGTTTAATAATATAGTATACCGGTGCAGTCTTGCTCATCACAGATTGAAATGCAATTGATGCCCCATAGAAGCAAATTAATAATAACTACTAAATTTAAAATATGCATACATTTTAACCTAGTCAACACACACACACATTCTACATTTATATCCACACATCTACAAAATGATATGTTTTAAGGCTATTGATTAATTGCATTATAGTATGTAGCAGAAGTACCTTAAAAGTCAGTCAAGAATGGGCTTGTTAAATAAACTATCACACTCTATACATTAAAATGGAATGCTAAAGAGATGTTTTAAAAAAAATGCTGGGCATGGTGACTACAGTCTATAATCCCAGCACTCTGGAAGGCCAAGGCAGGAGGTTCCCTTGAACCCAAGAGTTTGAGGCCAGCCTGGGCAAGACAGTGAGACCTCGTCTCTACAAAACATAAATAAAAAATAAAATAGCTAGGCATAGTAGCACACACCTGCATTCCCGGCTACTCAAAAGGCTGAAGCAGGATTGCCTAAGCCCAGAAGGTCAAGGCTGCGGTGAACTATAATTGTGCCACTGTGATCCAGCCTGTGTAACAGAGTGAGACCTCAACTTGAAAGAGAGAAAGAGAAAGAGAGTGCAAGAAAGCAAGGAAGAGGGAGAAGGGAGAGAGGGAAAGAAAGAAAGAAAGCCCTCATGTTCTAATGTGCAACAAAAATTAAGATATATTTTGAGAAGGAAAAAAGTAAGATGCAGAATACTACCTGAGTATAAACGGAGTAAGGTACTTATATCTGTGATCGTTTGAATATGCAGAGTATATCTCTGGAAGGATACACAAGAAACTGGTAATAGTTGCCTCTGAAGAGGGGACCTGAGTGGCCGGGGAAGATCAAAAGTAAAGTGTCACTCCTCTAAAGTTGTAGATTACCTAAGTACTTATTGCTTACATTTTATTTTCAGGCACTGTGATAAACAGGAAGGATTTCTTGCCCTTATAAAGCTATAGTATATGTGACAAGAAAGTTGATACACACTAGATTATGTATCATATATTATATATTAGACAACCATCATGTATGTATTCACGTGGCCCTAACTGTAAGTGCAACAGATACACAAAGGAGCTGGAGACAGAATAAAAAGGCTAGCTGGGGAGGTGACATCTGAGCCGGCTTTAAAGAGCACAAAGGTGTAAGAGGGCCACCTGTCTGTGCCAGAAATTCCAATGATAGGAGCTAATTATGAACTTTCTCTTTTTTTTCTTTTTCTTTCCCTCCCTGTCTCCCTCCCTCCTCCCTCCGTGTCTCTCTATCTCCCCCCTCCCTTTCTCTTTCTTTTGAGTTGGGGTCTCACTCTGCTGTCCAGGCTGGAGTGCAATGACACAATCATGACTCACCACAGCCTCAGCCTCCTGGACTCAGGCAATCCTTCCACATCAGCCTCTCAAATAGCTGGTGCTAAAAGTGCTCACCATCACACCTGGCTAATTTATTTTTTACTTTTTATTCTTTTTGTGGAGGCAAGTTCTCACCATGTTGCCCAGGCTGATCTCGAACTCCTGGCCTCAAGCAATCCTCTCACCTCAGCCTCCTAAAGTGCTAGGATTATAGGCATGAGCCACCATACCCAGTCTTTTTTATTTCTTTTTTTCTCTTCTTCCTCCTCCTTTTCTTTTTAATTCTTCACAAATGGAATTCTTAACATTCATATTTCAGGTCCATGGATCCTTCAAGCACTTTAATGACAGGAAGGACGCGCCAACCTCCAGTGATCTTGCCAGCATATTCCTGGGTGTAGAATGAAGTCTTTCTTTTTTCTGTGTTTTGATCAAGTATTTATCCAATGGGCATGACACCATTCTTATGTGCCTAAAGCACTGTACCTGGCCACCTGCTATTTATATGGTGATAACAAATTTATTACAAAGCAGATAGTAGAGAACATTCATATTTAATAACATCAAAAGTATTGCCACAGTAATAGAAGCATTTCTGTTTCTGTTTATCTACCTGTCTAACACTCTTTGCATCTCTCTTTCTGATAAAGGGTTGTAAACAATAAATTTAATTAAAATGCATGTGTTTCATACATAGAACATGAAAGCAAAAGAGTTAAAGCTTGACAATCACCGACCCTGATGGAGTAGGTCAGAGCAACATGCCTGGGTTTCACTTGCTTCTTTCATGTGACGATTTCTTCCATTTACCCACATCAGTTCTGAATCGAAAATTCCTAATAACTGTCCAAGTCTGCAACAGAGACACACACACAGCTTGCTTCTGACCCTGGAAGTCTTCCCTGTGCCTTTGGCTGGAAAGAACGCAGGAATCAAAGCATTTCCTTAAAAAATGGAAGCCAAGATAAATCTACTTATTCTAAGAAACAATAGAAGTGAAATTCCCACTGCTTATTAGCATTTCTTTCATGCTAAGTATTTGGCTTCCATGTCAAGTTAGGGGTTAGGAAAGGAGAGGCCATTAACTGTTACACTAAACAGGAGCGTTTACCAAAGAGTAATTAACATGAGTTTTATTCTTCAAATGCCTTTGCTTGTGCTTAATGATCAGCTTAAGTATCCTATCTTGGATCACAACTTTTGTTTGGTTTTCACATTTTTCAGTCTGACAGTAAGAAGCTTATTCTACAATTAACAAACCAGACCACCCACCAACTGCTGTTAACCCTTCGAGTCATATTTTGTTGCATTTTATGTTGTATTTTTTTTTGTTCTTTTTTGAAAAGTGTTTTAATTGGAAAATGTAAAAGCATCCAGTAAAAGATAATATAATAAACATGTTACTCATCCTCCAGAACAAACCAGTGTTAACATTGTTGTACTTCAGGCTAACAGAACATGGCAGAAACGTTGAGGTCCCCTGACTCCTTCCCACCCCATCTATCCTCCCTCCCAAGGTGCCCTGCTCATTCTCAGGCATTTATGTGTGGCCCTTGTCCATGTTGAACTCTAGCTACATTCAGATATGTTTGTAAATGGTATATGGAATTATTTCCTATGTTTAAAAACGGTATGCTATTGTTTTTGGTTTTTGTTATTTGAGTTGGAGTCTCCCTCCGTCGCCCAGGCTGGAGTGCAGTGGCATGTTCATGGCCACCACAGCCTCAATCTGCTGGGCTCAGGTGATCTTTCAATCTCAGCCTTCCAAGGAGCAGGAACCACAGGCATGCACCACCACACCCAGCTAATTTTTTTATTTATTATAGAGATGAGGTCTCAACAAGTTGCCCAGGCTGGTCTTAAACCCCTGAGTTCAGGCAATCCTCTCACCTCAGCCGCCCAAAGTGCTAGGATTACAGGCTTGAACCACCATGCCCGGCCTCTACTATTGTTTTCAAGATGTATCCATGTTCATATAATGGCTGCTGCTAATTTAATTATCAGATGACATTCCATCATGAGAATATATCAGTGTTACTCCACGTCCAGACACTGGGCTTATTCCCAGTTTTTCATATGATGAACGCTGGGGCATCCTCTTAGGTCTGTGACCTTAAGTGGGCCAAACTGCTCTCATCAGCAGTGTATGAAATTTCTTTCTCCACATTCTTCCTTCCTCGGTACTGTCGGACTCTAGTTTTTGTCATGTTGACGGTGAAAAGCCATATCTCACTAATTTATGTTGTATTGTTAATCCACCTTTAGTAGCAATTATATCCTGATCATGAAAAGATTCAAGTTTCTCCTTGTTGTTTCTATTCAAAACAACAAGTGAACAGGAATGGGCACCTAGGAAAATATCAGACGATATATTTTTTTGGAAGGAATGACTAATCTAGTTTTTATATCCAATAGTACCCAGCAATTAAACCTTTTTCTACTTCTCAATAGATCTGGTACTTAAAACAAAATCAAGTACAATTTATCTTGGTCTGCTGTGATGATGAAGCTAGATCTAACCAGGTTCTTGTTGGTTACGAAGTACAGCCACATTTACCATGCATATATGTATATGTTGGGGTTTCACTCTGTTGCCCAGGCTGGAGTTCAGTGGCATGATCACAAATCACAGCTCACCGCAGCCTCAACCTCCTGAGCTCAGGTGATCCTTCCACCTCAGCCTCTCAAGTAGCTGGAATATTATGCATATATATTTTTTTTATCTTTAGTCTTGCTTCTCTCTTTTCTTCCTCTGACCATTTAGCCTAATGGAGTCACCCTAACTACCAAACTCAGATGCCACCTGTTACCTTGGCTTCATCCCACCCCCCATCAGACCCTTCTTTACTCTTTTTTAAGACTTTAATTCCCCGGCTGGCACCTATAATCCCAGCACTTTGGGAGGCTGAGATGAGAGGATTGCCTACAACCACGGGTTTGAGACCAACCTAGCAACTTGGTGAGAACTCATCTCTATAATAAATTTTAAAAAATTAGGTGGACGTGGTGGTGCATGCCTGTAGTTCCAGCTACTTGGAAGACTGAGGTGGAAAGATGGCTGGAGCCCAGCAGGTCGAGGCTGTGGTGGCCGTGAGTATGCCACTGCACTCCAGCCTGATTGACAGAGTGAGACTCAAACAAACAAAAGACTTTCATTCTCTATCTTCTTACAGTCTGGATTCACTTTTTTTTTTTTGGTGTCTGGTTCTCAAATATCTGCTGTCAAAGCTTGACTTCATGACCTTCCACTGGCTTACTTCACCTTATACCAACCTCCAGATGTCTCTCCAGGTTTCTAGACCTCTGCTCTCCTGTACTCTTTCTCACTCTACACATATTCTCTTTAGTCACCCATCACGAAGGTCAGGGGATTACCCTGAGCAGTGTTCACTCTTGGTCAATAAGAGAATCAGGAAACAGACACCTTGGGAACTTATTTCAAATGAGGTCCCTTTGCATTCCACTCTACACTGGACTTTGTTCACTGACGTCTAGTATAAGTGTCATATTCATTATTGTGTCCCCAGCATCTGACACAATGTTGCACATATTAGATTCTCAATCAACAAATATTCACTGAAACAAAAGGTATTTCTGCCATTTGCCCATGTAATTAAACCAACAATTTTGATTTGCTGGTAAGACACAAGTTATGGCTGGGCGCAGTGGCTCATGCCTATAATCCCAGCACTTTAGGAGGCCGAGGTGAGAAGATTGCCTAAGCCTATGAGTTCAAGACCAGCCTGGGCAATTGGCAAGACCTCATCTCTACAATAAATCAAAAAATTAGCTGGGCATGGTGGCGCATGCCTGTAGTTCAAGCCACTTGGAAGGCTGAGGAGGAAGGACTGCCTGAGCCCAGCAGGTCAAGGCTGTGATGACCATGAGCGTGCCACTACACTCCAGCCTGGGCGACAGTGCGATTCCAACTCAAAAAAATAAAAAATAAAGACATAAGTTACCTGCTTTGTGCTTTGCAGGTATAACCACATTGTTCAGTACAGATTGTGAACACAGGGAACCAGGTGGATTTATCAAAACTTCATTAAATGACCCTTACAGTGAGAAAACAGACAAATGGAAACATGAAGCTACACTCTGAGATCATTATGAAACTACGTGAGCCCTAGTTAATAGCAGGTAAGATAAATTAGAGCAGGCTCAGAAGATTTGCTTAAAGATAATTAAGAAACTGAAACCCCATTAAAAATGGACAAAGGACATGAACAGACACTTTTCAAAAGAAGACATACAAGCATCCAACAGATACATGAAAAACATGCTCAACCTCACTCATCATCAGAGAAATGAAAATCAAAACTATGAGATTCTACCTAACTTCGATAAGGATGGCCATAATTAATAAGTCAAAAAACAACAGATGCTGGTGTGGGTGCAGAAAAAGGGAATTGTTCTACACTGTTGGTGGGAGTACAAGCTAGTTCAACCACTATGGAAAGCAGTATGGCAATTCCTAAAAGAACTAAAAATTGACCTTCCATACGATCCAGCAATCCTTCTCTTGGGAATATACCCAGAGAAACATAAATTGTTCCACAAAAAAGACACCTGCACATGCATGTTTATAGACATACTATACACAATAGCAAAAACATGGAACCAATCCTACTACCCATCCAAACTGGACTGAATAAAGAAAATGTGATACATATACATGATGGAGTCCTATGCAGCCATAAAGAAGGACAAAATCATGGACTTCGCAACAAATTGGATGGAGTTGGAGACCATCGTACTTAGTGATCTATCACAGAAACAAAGAACTGAATACCGCATGCTCTCACTCATAAATGGAACCTGAACATTAATCACATTAGCACAAAGGAGGGATCAACAGTCACTGGGCACTGCTGGAGAAGGAGGAGCACATAACAACACAAAGTGTACCTGGTCTTAAGCCAGGGAGAATGAGGGCCAACTGAAGGCCCAGACTTTACCTGCATGCAGCCTACTTGTATAGTTAATTCTTATGTGTACCCCCACATCTCTATAATACAATAAAATTTTTAAAAATAAAATAAAGTCACTTAAAATATTTTTAAATGCTGATTCACCCAAAAGAAGGAAAGAGAAACACTGGAACAAATACCAGATGAGATAAATAGAAAATAAATCATGATGAAAATCATTAAACTAGTAATAATTATGATAAATATAGACGAATTAAATACTGCATGTAAATAGGAAAGAAAAGATAATTAAGAAATTGAAGGCCTGGTGCGGTGACTCATGCCTATAATCTCAGCACTTTGGGAGGCCAAGGTGAGAGGATTGCCTGAGCCCGCAGTTTCGAGACCAACCTAGGCAACCTGGTGAGACCTCATTTCTACAATAAATCAAAAAATCAGCCAGGCATAGTGGCACGTGCCTGTAGTTCCAGCTACATGGGAGGCTGAGGCAGAAAGATCACTGAAGCCCAGCAGGTCAAGGCTGCAGTGGCCAGGAACATGCCATTGCCCTCCAGCCTGTGTGACAGAGTAAGACTTCAACTCGAAAAAAGAAATTGAAAAATAAGAAATGTAGTTGGACTAGAATGCTATGAGAATGTCCATTATATGCATTCCTAAAAACTTGTATTTTTCTAAACTAGCAAGTATTATTTCATTGGGGCTGTAATAGCAAAATACCATAGACGAGGTAGCTTATAAACAACAAAAGTTTATTTCTCACGGTTCTGGAGGCAGAGAAGTCCAAGATCACAGCACCAGCAGATCTGGTGTCTAGTGCGGGCCCACTTTCTTATAGATGGCATCTTCTCACTGAGACTTCATATGGTGGAAAATGCAAGCCAGCTCCCCAGGCTTCTTTAAGGCCACTAATCCTATTCATGAAGGCTGTGCCCCATGACCTAATTACCTCCCAAAAAAATCCCCTGTGCTGATCTCAGACTTCCCATCCTTTAGAACTGAAAAAAAAGAAAAATTTTTTTTTAATAAGCCACTCAGTCCATGGTAGTTTGTTATAGCAGCTGGAACTAAAACAAACTCCTTTATCATTCTTGTTTTTCTTTGTATGTTTCTTGCTTTCCTTTGTTTTCTCTTAATGCTTAGCAATTTTCTTTTTCTTTCTAACAGTCTATCTGTTGAACTATGCAGGGCAATATGTCCATTCTTCCTGAGCCTTAGAGAAGGAGCAGCAAAGTCCTGGGACTGGGTATGGTGTGACCATCTGCAATCAAAACAGAATGAGTCCAATCAAGAAAGAGACACAAAACCAAGAGAAGAGAGATCAAAATATGTGATGCATTACTGGCCGGTTGTAGTGCCTTGTGCCTGTAATCCCAGCACTTTGGAAGACCTAGGTGGAAATATCACCTATGCCCATGAGTTTGAGACCAGCCTAGGCAACATAGCAAGACCTCATCTCTCCAAAAAGAATCAAAAATTTAGCCAGACATGATGGCCTGCGCCTGTAGTCCTAGCTACTTCAGAGGCTGAGGCAGAAGGATCACCTGAACCCAGGAGGTCAAGGCTGTGGGGAGCCATGAGCCTGCCACTGCTCTCCAGCTTGGGTAACAGAGTGAGACTCCAACAACAACAACAACAACAACAACAACAAGGATTCATTATGACAAAGGCAGATTGGAGAAAGCAGATTGGACATATAGCCGCAATCACCATCTTAGTACCTATGACTCCGAGCTCAAGTCACAAACCCATCACCCATAAGCCCGCCTCTCTGCAGAAGCAGCATCCTTGCCAAGAAGTACTCTACCAGATGAGTGGTGGGTACCTACATCTTTAGGACACACGGCTCCCAGAGGGACAGGAAACCATGTTGCTGAGTGCTCAGTGCTTTCTCCCAGTATCAACAAGCAGATAAATCAATCACCAAGTGAAGGTGGATGAGAGAAGGGTAGAAGTTAGCTTTCTAAAGTTCCCTTTAAGGAAATTGACAGGGAAGTTTAATAATACACAAACAGGAAGATTCAGAAATATGGTCCCCCAGTCCTTTAGATACATGGTTGACTAAATGATTCATAAGGTTTCCATAAATGTAGATTCTATAATTCCAAAAGGAAGGAACTTGTTCTTTTTTTTTTTTCCTATCTTTCACCTCAAGGTTTCTTAAAGCATATTTACAAATAAATAAACAAGCAAACAAGTAAGTGGAGTGAGATTAAAAGATACCTTAAAGTATTAGATGGAATCTTGTAATTAGAGACATCTCCAGTCACATACACAGGGGAAACCCGCTGGGAATAGCTACATAATTGAAAAGCCACAACAAAGAGAAACTGGCTTACTGGTAACTGATCCCTTTTGTGTCTGAACTTCCAAACTCATCTTATCTCATTGTCAGAGCCCGAGATGATTTGTCACTGGAATTTCTAAGTCAAGTGCAAGTGCAGTTGGCAATAGATTAAATGCCGAAGCTAAAATTCCCACCAAGACTGTTTTCATAACCTGTGAAACACATTCAAACAATTCAGGACCCGTTTCCTGAAAGGATATTCTCAACTTTCCAGTTACTCTGCAAACTTAAAATTGGACTCAGCCTTCAACTGGAGAGCGTGAGGATTCCAAAAAGGAAATAAATTTTTTCTTCAAGTAAAAAAACTTCAGGGTGGGGTGGGAAGGGGAAAAGTTTACTTGATAATGACCTGCTTTCCTTTCAAAGATTTCTCAAAAAGTCTTTATGCATATTTACTTACTTATGTATTTTGTAAGGAAGTTCTTTTTACTGAAGTAGAGCATACATATGGAAAGTATACAAGCATGAGTGAACAACTTGATGAATTTTTTAGAATGAATATGCTTGTGTAACCAGACCCAAGTCAAGATGTAGAACGTGACCAGAGCTGCCCAAACTTCCCACTGGCCCCCTCTTTTCGTGACCACTCCCAAAGGGACTGTGAGTCTGGCTTCTCATACCATACATTAAATTTGCCTATATTTGAACTGCATGTAACTGCAATTATGCAGTACATACTTTTGTGTGTCTTAGAGCTTTTGCTCCATTTTATAGTCATGTGCTGCATAACAATGTTTTGGTAGGTGACAGATCGCATAGATGACCATGGTCCCACAATATCATAATGGAGCTAAAAAATTCCCATTGCAGGGAAAAAATATTTGCCAACTGTATATCTGACAAGGGCCTAACGTCTAGGATCTACAAGGAACTCAAACACACCAAAAGGAAAAAAACAAACAGCCCCATTAAAAAGTGGGCAAAAGACATGAATAGACACTTCTCAAAAGAAGACATACGGGCAGCTAACAGACACAGGAAAAAGTGCTCAGCCTCACTCATCATCAGAGAAATGCAGATCAAAACCACACTGAGGTACCACCTAACCCCAGTAAGAATGGCCATCATTAATAAAACAAACAACAACAGATGCTGGCGAGGATTCGGTGAAAAAGGAACACTTCTACACTGCTGTTGGGAATGCAAACTAGTGCAGCCTCTCTGGAACACAATGTGGCAGTATCTGAGAGAACTAGAAATTGACCTTCCATATGACCCAGCAATTTCCCTATTGGGAATATACCTGGAGGAACTCAAATCATTCTACAAAAAAGACACCTGCACACATATGTTTGTTGCAACTCTATTCACAATAGCAAAAACATGGAACCAACCATGTTCCCATCGAAGCTGAACTGGATTTTAAAAAGTACATATACACAATGGAATATTATGCAGCCACAAAGAAAGACAAACATATGGACTTGCAGCAACTTGGATGGATTTAGAGTCGATCATATTCAGTGATCTATCACAAAAACAAAGAACAGAGTACTATATGTTCTCACTCATAAGCGGACCTTGAACAATTATAATACTAGAAGAAATGGATTGACAGTAGTGAGAAACTGTCAGGAGAGGGGTGAGATTAGCAGTTGAGGGAAACTGCTAGGGGAGGGAGGGGCGTACCTCATCAACAAGGGTACCTGCATAATCAACATTTGTATACCTAACCCTGAATTGTATCCCACATCTTTGTAATTAAAAAAAAGAAAAAAATTCCCATTGCCTAGTGACTTCATAGCCATCATAATCTTATAGTACAACATGTTATTCACATGTCTATGGTGATGCTGCTGGTGTAAACAAACCTACTGCACTGCCAGCCTTATCAAAGTATAGCACATACACGCATGTCCAATGTATAATACTTGATAATGATAACAAATGACTATGTGACTGGCTTATGTATTTACTATACCTTTTATTGTTATTCTAGTGTATACTCCTTTAATGTATAAAAAAAAAAGCTGACTGTAAAACAGCCTTGGCAAATCCTTCAGGAAGGATTCTAGAAGAAGGCATTGTTATCACAGGAGACAACAGTTCTGTGCTCAGCATTGCCCTTGAAGACCTTCTAGTGGGTCAGGATGTAAAGATGGTGATATTGATGATCCTGATCCTGTGTAGTCAAGACTAATGTGTGTGTTCGTATCTTTGTTTTGTGTTTTCTGTTTGAGTCAAGGCCTCACTCTATTGCCCAGGCTGGAGTACAGTGGCATAATCACAGCTCACCATATCCTCAACCTCTTGGACTCAGGCATCCTTCTGTCTCAGTCTCCTGAGTAGGTGAGACTACAGGCTCATGCCACTAAGCCCAGCTACATTTCTTTTTGTACAAATGAGATCTCACTATGTTGTCTAGGCTGGGTTCAAACAATCCTCTCTTCTCAGCCTCCCAAAGTGCTGGGATGACAGGTGTGAGTCACCACGCCCAGTCTGTGTCTTAGTTTTGAGCAGAAAAGTTTGCCAGACTTGGTGGCTCAGCCTGTAATCCCACGCCTTGGGATGAGTGGAATGCCTGAGCCCGTGGGTTCGAGGCCCGCCTGGGCAACTTGGCGAGACCTCACCTCCACAATAAATCAAAAAAATTAGCCGGGCGTGGTAGCACATGCCTGTAGTTCCAGCTACTTGGAAGGCTGAGGTGGAAAGATCACCGGAGCCCAGCAGGTCGAGGCTGCAGTGGCCGGGAGCGGCCACTGCACTCCAGTCTGGGTGACAGAGAGACTCCAACTCAAAAAAAAAAAAAAGAAAAGTTTAAAAAGTAAAAAATTAAAATAAACAAATGTCAAAATAGAAAAAAGCATATAGAGTAAGGATATAAAGAAATAAGATATTTTGTGCAGCTGTACAATATGCTTTTAAACTATGCATTATTACAAGAGTCAAAAGGCTAAAAAAATTAAAAGTTTAAAAGGTAAAAAAGAGACAGTAAGCTAAAGTTCATTTATTACTGAAGAAAGAAAATTTATTTTTTATAAATTTAGCGTAGCCTGAGTGTCCAGTGTTTATGAAGTCAACGGTAATACAAGTAGTGTGCAGTGATGGCCTGGGTCTTCACATTCATTCCCCACTTACTCACTGACCCACCCAGGGTACGTTCAGTCTAGCAAGCTTCATTCATAGCTAAGTATCTTATATAGGTATTCCATTTTTTAAAATCTTTTATACTATATTTATCCTGTATCTTGTCCATGTTTAAGTATGTTGGCAACACAAATACTTACCATTGTGTTACAATTGCCCACCGTATTCAGTATAGTAACATGTTGCACAAGTTTGTAGTGTAGAAGTAATAAACTATGCCATACAGTTTAGATGTACAGCAGGCTATGCCATCTAGGCTTTTTAAAACACACTATGATATTTGCACAACAATGAAATCACCTAACGACATAGTTCTGAGGATATATCCCAGTTGTTAGGCAATGAATGACTGTAATCCAATAGGCACATACAGCATCTTCTAAATACAGGAACTGGCTGGGCTGGGTAGCTCACACCTGTCATCCCAACATTTTGGGAAGCTGGGGCAGGAGGATTGCTTGAGCTCAGGAGTTCTAGACCAGTCTGGGCAGCATAGTGAGACCCTGTCTCTAAAAAGAAAAAAAGTTAGCCGGGCATGGTGACGTGCACTTGTATGTAGTCCCAGCTACTTGAAAGGCTGAGGTGGAGCCGGGCTCGGTGGCTCAGCCTGTAATCTCACACCTTTGGGAGGCTGAGGTGAGTGGACTGCCTGAGTCCGCGGGTTCGAGACCTGCCTGGGCAACTTGGTGAGCCCTCATCTCTACAATAAATCAAAAATCAGCTGGGCGTGGTAGCGCATGCCTGTAATTCTGGCTACTCGAAAGGCTGAGGCGGAAGGATCGGCGGAGCCTGGCGGGTCAAGGCTGCGGTGGCCGGGAGCGGCCACTGCACTCCAGTCTGGGCGATGGAGTGAAACTCCAACTCAAAAAAAAAAAAAAAAAGGCTGAGGTGGAAGAATCACTTGAAGTCAGAAGAATTGTGCTTTCAATTTTAGGAAGATAGAATAGGAATAATAGTGTGTGTGTGCGCGCGTGCGTGTGTGTGTGCATATGTGTGTGTGTGTGTATATATATATATATTTATATTAAATTTATATACTTTAACATTCATATTAAATATATATTTAAATATGTGTGTGTGTGTGTTTTCACACACAGATACACACACACACACACACACACACACACACACACACACAGACACACACGACCTATCTCTGGCCCAAATTTACTACCCAGACCTATTTCAAGCTATAATAGATATGCCAGAATGAAGTATTAAGCAAGACACAAATTTCTAAAGAATTTCTCACAAAAACAGGGATATGACTTTGACTCTCTCACACCACCAAGGATATACAAGAGTAAGACAAGGGCAAGTTGATTTTAGACGTGGGTGTTCCATGTCTGCACCCCCAACCCCTGCCAAGGGGAAGCCCTGGAGATGCCTGTCCCTGTCATGAAGCCTATAAGAGGGGCCCTGGGGGATCTCTTGGTGTGGGGCATTCAGGGACTGTTTGCTCTTTGATCTCAGGTGACAAATCTAAAGTGAGAGAGGAGAGATATCTCGCGATCAATGGATGAGCCAAAGAAGTGATGGAAGTGTTGGGTCACCAGCAGTTGAAGAATTTGAAGGCAACGATTAACGTTTCTTAAGGCACAGACATGGTCCTTGTATGAGGGGGTTATTTTAGGTCTTAGCCACAGGGGCAAGCTACACGGGCAAACCCCGCCCCCCAAAGAAGTATCATAAGATTTCTAGCTACCAAGGGAATAAGCAACCAATCAGATTGAAATTTTTTTTTTTGAATTGAAGTCTCACTCCATCGCCCAGGCTGAAGTGCCGTGGCACACGCACAGCCACCACAGCATCGACGTGCTGGGCTCCAGCGAGCCTTCCATCTCAGCCTTCCAAGTAGCCAGAACTACAGGTACGTACTACCACGCCCGGTTAATTTTTTATTTATTGTAGAGAGGAGGCCTCGCCAAGTTCCCCAGGCTGGTCTCGAACCCACAGACTCAGGCAATCCATTTGCCTCGACCTCCCAAAGTGCTGGGAATACAGGCTGAGCCACCGAGCCCGGCCCAGAGTGAAAATGTATTATTCTCTGCCTGTGACAGGAGACTGGAGTCAGGGTAGTAGAGTTGGTCTTAAAACCTGCCAGGTCCCGGAGATGCTATGCCACCTCACAACAGTACCAGATGAGAAAGGACTTTCTTGCTCCCCCATGTCTCCCTTTTCCCTGAGTCATAGCAGCAAATTAAGTGATGGCAGTGTTGGGTCACCAGCAGTTAAAGCATTTGGAGGCAAAGATTAACATCTCTTAAGGCACAGACATAAGGTTATTTTATGAGGGGGTTATTTTAGGTCTTAGCCAGAAGGGCAAACTACATGGGCCAAAACAAGAGTAAAGAAGAAAAAAAGAAAAGCCAACTACACCTTTTAGTCAATGACAGACTTCCCACCCAGACCCTGGCCTTAGCTGCACTTGTGGGGCAGGGAGTGGAAGGGGAGACAGAAGTACCTAAACTCTAAATCAATTTGGAAGTTTTGACCAATACATGGGCGTGAACATGTTAATTACTAAATCAGGATGCTTTGTAATATTAAGAGTAATCAGAAAAGTAATTCGGGGCAGGGGAAAATCTAGTCTCATTCAATAAACAATAAATTTTTAAGAGATCATTAGAAACTACAATGAGATAGTTCTATGCCCATTAAAATAGTTATCACCAGGCTGGGCTCAGTGGCTCAGCCTGTAATCCTAGTACTTTGGGAGGTAGAGGTAAGTGGATTGCCTTAGGCTGCAGGTTCGAGACCAGCCTGGGAAACTTGGCGAGGCCTCGTCTCTACAATAAATTAAAAATTATCTAGACATGGTAGAGCGCAACTGGAGTTCCAGCTAATTGGAAGACTGAGGCGGAAGGATCTCTGGCACCCAGCAAGTCAACGCTGGGGTGGCCAAGAGTGTGCCACTGCACTCCAGCCTGGGCAACAGAGTGAGACTCCAACTCAAAAAAAAAAAAAGAATAGTTATCAACAAAAAGACAGATAATCCCAAATGTTGGCAAGGATGTAAGGAAAGAAATCCCCATACATTACTGGAGGGAATATCAAATGGTGCAGCCATTCAGAAAACAGTTTGACAGTTTCTCGTTTTTATTTTTGGAGAGAAGAGGTCTCATTATGTGGCTTAGGTTGATATCAAACTCCTGGCTTCAAGTTATCCTCCCACTTTGGCCTCTCAAAGTACTGGAATTACAGGCATGAGCCACTGGGCCCAGCTGTAGCAGTGTCTTAAAAAGATAAAGATAATTTTACCAGGCAACCCTGCAATTCCACAACTAGGTACTTTCCCAAAAGAGATGAAAATATATGATCACAAAGAAACTTGCACATGAATGGTCACAGCAGCATTATACATAATATAATAGCCAAAAACTGGAAGCAAACTTAATGTCAATTAACTGTTGAGTAGATAATGAAAATGCAATCTAGTTATATAATGAAATAAAATTCAACAAAAAGGAATGAACTACTGTCACATGCTACAGCACAGATGAATATTATATCAGAAACATTGCACTAAGTAATAGAAGAGAAATTCAAAAGACTGCATACTGTATGATTACATTGACATAAAATGTCCAAAAAAAGGAAATCTACAGATTTGCAGAGTTGTGGTTATTTTTGGAGCTGGGTAGGACAGTGGAGATTGGGTGCAAACAGACACAGCAGAACTTGTTGGGGTGAGGGAAATATTCTAATTCTAGATTGTAGTGATCATTTCACAATTCTATAAATTAACTTAAAATAATTGAACCATGACCTTATAACGGGTGAATGTTATTGGATGTATAAGTATTCCTCAATAAAGCTATAAAAAAAAAAAACCCAGCATGGGATCAGAGGTAGGGAAGTACAGATAGAACAAGTTTACACTATATTTATAATTATTGAAGCTGGAGAATGGGTTAGTGGGGTTTCATTATACTATTCCTTCTATTTTTATGTATTATGAAATTTTTCATAATAAAAAGTTAACAGATAACGAGAGAAGAAATTAAAATTTCTTTATAAAGACACATACAACACGCTGGTAAATATTCAGTGTAATTATCATGTACATTTAATTTTTAAGTCATTCTATCAAAGGTAGCAGTATTTAGCAGAAAATTGGCCAACGAGATGCAAGTGACTTATGCTAGGTAGCTCTATATTTATATGTTGAGTCCAACAATTTTAATAGGCCTAAAACAACTAAAAATCATGGTGTCAAGAAAACATAAAGCTAAAAGACTCGGAAGCGTCACCAGATGACCTCTGCTTCTCAAAGGATCTCACAAAATAAAGCTATCTTTTCCTTTTTAAATATTTAGAGCTGTACATGGGAGAGCTATTCAAAATCCCTTTGGTATTTTAAGTCAACACAATCTGGCTGTGTTAATGAATACCTCCCTTTAATCTGCTAACAGCCAAGGCAAACAAAAGTATATTGAGAAGCCAGAAGCAAGTTACACATCCATCATACGCCTGACTTTTAATAAAGAGAAGTTAGTGAAAGGAAATTATTGAAAAATGAGATTCATGTATTATTAGAGAGTTTTTAAAGAGACTTTGTTGAAGATATCCCAGCATTCAATTGGCTCGTGGGCCTGATGTTCCTGAACACCCGAAGTTTGAGATCTACAGAAAGGAGCTTATCTGAAGGGTTTGCCATGAAATCGTTGGCAGCAAGATAGCACCATCTGTTGGAAAGAAGAAATGTCAATCACCAGTTAAGTATTTCTGACACATGAGAAAAATCTTAAGTCTTTCTAAAGGGCCTGATAAAGAATCTTGTTAGGATTAGAAGTCACAAGTTCAGTGGAACAAGTACCAAATTGTGTTTTGGCATCACATCACCCACGGAAACAATCTGTTAGTACAAGTGGGACTATTACACACACACACACACACACACACACACACACACACACACACACACGAAAATCTACCAATCATTTAGTATTTGAGATGTCCTTTGAAATGTCACCATCTTTACATCCTTCCACTACTTTAAACTTTGAAGCAACTACTCACAGTCACACAGAATCTGTGTATGAAGTTTCTAAACTTCATGGTACACTCATGGAGACCTGTCCGGTCTGATAGGACTGCCAATAAACTTTGTACAGAATATTAAAACCCTCTTTCAAAAACAAATAAATGAAAACATAAATAAGTAAACTTTCCTATGGCCATATCAATTCTCGGAAAAGATGATATGTTTGTTTTGTATTTTGAATAAAGTTCCCAGCCTGTTACAAGGCCGGGAATTTACCTCGACCTCCTACTTGAGCTCAATAAGTATAAGACGTGGGAAACGGTGTTTTCATTACTCACAACGATCCAGGAGTCGATCCTTTAGATCCAAATTATTTTCCCCAAAATTTCCAGCTCTTAAAAACTCAATACCTCTAAAATCATTTTCTGTGCTAAAATAGATGAAACATGGGTAGTTCCAACCATGAGCACAGAAAGTTCTCCAGTTCTTTCCTGGAAAATACCAGTTATTATGCAAAACAGGTATTTTTAAACATCTGTGTAGCACATAGTCTTTTTAGAGCCAGTAATTTCTGTCCTTCAAATTTATGAGCCTTAAATGTATACATAGTTTTGAAAAAAATGTCTGGAAGAACCAAAGCATATAGACTACAAAAAAAAAAGTTGAGGCATCTATCCTATTACAGAAATATACCATATGAAATGTTCCCAAATGCTATCTATAGTTTCTGAATCCAACTTGTTAAACATTGTGTAGTTGCTTGCACTTGTGAACTTCCAGATCATTGTTAATCCGTCTTCCCTTTATTCACTCAGTCTGTCCAACCCAGGAAGAAACTTTCAGAGTCAGTGGAAAAGTTATCAGGCGGTATCACTTCCCATCATTTAAAAATAGAGACCTGGAAGATAAGTGAGGTGGTGCATACCTGCAGTCCCAGATACTCAGAAGGTTGGGGTGAGAGGATCGCTTGGGTCCTGGAGTTTGAAGCCGTTCTGGACAACATAGGGAGACTGTCTCAAAAAAGAGAGAGACATAAGGAGGGACTGTGGCAAAAGGAAGGAAGCAAAAATGGATGTAGAGTAGTCAACTCCTGTGAGAAAATCCTAATTCCAGTCAGAGAAGGCAAGCATCTGGCACATATTACTTCCTTCTCCCTTCCCTTGGTAGCCATGGCTTCTCAGTAAGAACCGAGCCGTGCCCCGACCTCAAAATCCAGCTCAATCAATACTCACATGCAAACATCTCCAAAGTGGGGAAATGAGACCATTCTTTGTGGGACAGGAAGAACATATCAGATGGCCTATTTCTAGTTTAATTTATTTTGGCAAATGTTTTCTAGTATATGTTATCAATCACCAAAGTAGTAATTTATAAGTAAATATACTTGTGTACTCCTAGAGAGAGAACAGTAAAAGTAAATAAATTATAGGTTTTACCAATAATAATGAGAACTCAAAGAAATTTGGAGTCCACTATTTTAAAAAGTCAAACCAACAAACTGAAATTGTTATAGGAGATAAAATGTCATTGTCATTGACAGTCTAGAATCTCTTTAATATACAGCAGTCATCTTTCACCAAAACCAAACAAAACAGAAAAACTTTGGTTTACTACTTTAACTGTGATCAAAAAGGTGGCAAATTGGATCCGGAAGCTATAGATAGCAATAGATAGGATTCCATGTGGTATATTTCTTTTTTTTTTTTGAGTTGGAATCTCACTCTGTCACCCAGACTGGAGTGCAGTGGCCGCTCCCGGCCACCACAGCCTGGACCTGCTGGGCTCCGGCGATCCTTCTGCATCAGCCTTCCAAGTAGCTGGAATTACAGGCGCGCGATACCATGCCCAGCTAATTTTTTGATTTATTGTAGAGATGAGGTCTCGCCAAGTTGCCCAGGCGGGTCTCGAACCCGCGGGCTCAGGCAATCCACTCACTTCGGCTTCCCAAAGCGTGGGATTACAGGCTGAGCCACTGAATCCGACCAGGTTTAATCTCTTTAATCTCATCTTTTGCATGCGGATATTCAGTTGTCCCAATACCATTTATTGAAGAGATTGTCCTTTTCCCATTGTACATTCTTGTCACCTTTATCAGAAATCAACTGACCATAAATTCATGGATTGTAAAATGTTAATAATAGTTGTTTTGTCTCACTCAGAGGCTTGTCAGCTTCTAGGGTGGCATTATATCTGAAAACAATTAAACAGCTGAGTGGCATTATAGAGAAATCATCTGTGGATATTTGTTGTGAGTTAACAGATTATTCTGTCTTAGAATTTGGGGGATTAAATTGTTTTTGACACTGCTCCATGGTTTCTGATCTTTTATTTCTTCTTCCTCATTTTTCTCAACTCCATTTACAGATCTAGAACCAGAAACTCTAGTTGATACCATGCCTAGGACAGACCTAGCCAAGGCAAAATTGTAACCTTCATCCTCTCACCTACAGACATCTCTCTCTCTGGGTACCTTCCTTTTCTTTGATTCAATCTAGGATGCCAGAAGTCACCTGAGGTTTGTTATTGCTTTCTCTACTGTCCATTACATCTTTACGGCTCAGGATATGGCTTTCTGTATTTGTCAGTTTGCTGGTTAACTGGCCTGATAAAAATAACGTATGTTAACGAAGCTGACCTGTCTTCCCTGGGGGTCTTCTGTCCCCACTAGCATCATCACTAAACTGGTATCAGGGCAACCCCCTCGGGTCCCCTTCCATCATTCTGTCTTCTCAATAAATCCTGCTTTTAAAAAAAAGCGGGGGGGGGGCGGGGGGGGGATTAAATTGTTTCAGTTTTCAAACAGATGAGAAGAGAGAACAGTATTTGGAGGAAGGGAAACTTGAATCACATTCTGCAAACCACTGCCCTCACAGCCCATAGACAGGTGATCACTGGCCAGGCCAGTGTGACACACCGGCTAGAAGTCTGACTCAGACCTGGCAATCAGAACAAGAGTCAAAAGAATAGCCTGGCAACTCTGAGCAAAAAAAAGAAAAATATTGTCTTTCTTTTTTTTTTCCTCTCGGGGCTAAAGGTATCTGACAAATGTTTGGTATCTGCTTGCTGAAAGAAGCTTTTGGAATTTATGTTGCTAACCTTAGGTTTCAGAGTCTCATAGGATGTGAAGGGTGTGTATATTGGATTTTAAAAGGATATCTGTGGGCTAGTGAAGACTTTCTGGTTTTGTGGTGCGTTGTCCTGTTGGTGCTTTTGTTTGGGTTTGTTTTTAAATAAGTGGAAAATGTGACATTTACAGGGAGGAGAGCCTGGGAGGGAGATTCAGGGAAAAGGAATCAAAACAATCCTGGAAACTCCCTAATGTTCAAGCATCTCAAACACATGGCCATGGAGGGATGGGAGGTGAAGAACGGAGGAAAGTTTTCCTGTGAATCACGTATTTCCTTGTTATCACAACAACCCTTCCTGTCAACGTCAACAGCACATAGAGGGAGACGTTGAATAGCCAGGTCCTGTTCACGAGAACATCCCACTTAGTCATGAAATAACAATTCTCAATCCTTTAGTACAGAAAAGAACATTCGGGAAGAATATGGAAAACAGGGTGTCCAGAGTTTGCCAAAAGATTTCTGAAGAAGCTTTAAATTTTGATATTCAAATTATTCCTGTCTTTTGTCAAAACAAAGCCTGCTTGTTAACCTCTGGAAGAACTGTTACACAAATGCTATTCGTAAGCACAAAAGAGGATGCATCATAAACAAATACAGAGTGTCTCCACTGTCCTGAAAGAGTGTTAGACCTTCTGGTAAACCATGTGGGAGCTGACAGAGAGGTGAGATTTGATGACTTGGGCAGAGGCCATGATGAAAGTCACTGGATCTAACTTACTCTGCCACCACCCTTTCCCCTACACCCACCCAAGTGAGAAAGTCTAGCAGAAGCCACACCCCTGAACCTATCTACTTTGCCTACTGGTCCCCTGGTTTGTTTTCTCCTTGGAGTAGGACAGGATAGTCCAGCTAACCCTACTGACATCCTGCCTTACATGTGTTTGCCTTCATTGACAGCTGAATGGATACTGGGAGGGATCCTGTCCAAAACGGTTGGCTCTTCACTTGTTGCAGGGTCTGAGATGCCAGAAATAGAGAATTCTTCCTGTATAGGCAACATGATGAAGCAAAAAGAGCTTGAACTCAGATGTTCACAGATCTGAGTTCAAATCTTAGTTACTCCACTTACTATAGACCTCTGACATGTCACTTCTTTTGTGAACCCCTATCTCCACATCTGTTAAATGGGATGATGTATGTGAAATCAGTGAGACAATAGGAATTCATTACATATTGTCCCTCCTTATTTTTCTGAGTCTACTAGCATAAATACTCCAAAATTGAGTGACAGCTTCAGCTCTTCCCGTCTGACCAATTGAATGTCTCTGTAGTAAAACTGATTGCCACCTTCGGTTTTGATCCAGAATATTGGTGACTTTTAGCCAGCAGAGGATGGAATGCCTTTGGCAAAGATTTCTCCCTTATGCTTTTTTTGCTTGCTCTTATAATCTCGCTTCTTTAGCGCATCTTGGAGAGTAACGACTACATCTCATTCATGTTTTTATTTCCTATGCAAGGCATAGAAGGTACTCAATAAAGCCTGTTGCATGAATGAATAAATGAATGAACAAATTTTCCAGGGAGAAGAGAACAAGAAAGGTTATGATGGTCAGAAGAAGAAAACACCCCAAGAAAAAGAAATGGAAGGTGAGAGAGCCCCAAAGCAAAATCAAACAATTTTTTTTTTTGCCTAATTTATAATTTTATCCAGAATCAGAACTGCTGCAACAACTTTAAAAAGTAGATAAAGTGGGGTATGGTGACTCACGCATGTAATCCCAGCACTTTGGGAGGCAGAGGCAGGAGGATTGCTTAAGTTCAGGTGCTCGAGACCAGCCTAGGTAACATAGCAAGACCTCATCTTTACAAAAAAAAAGAAGCTGAGCGTGGTGGTACATGCCTATAGTCCCAGGAGACTAAGGCAGGCGAATCTCCTGAGCCTAGGAAGTCAAGGCTGAGGTGAGCTGTGATCATGCCACTGTACTCCAACCTGGGTGACAGAGTGAGAGCCTGACTCAACAAAAAAAAGCAGATAAATTATTCCTCATTCCTCACAGGCACATGTACGATGATGATGATGATGATGATGATGATGAGCCTATGGACTAGGATTAGAAAACTGCCTTTCCTAAAAGTAGCTTTAGCAATTTTTGTTTTTTAAGTCGGAATCTCACTCTGTTGCCTAGGCTGGAGTACAGTGACCCAATCACAGTTCACAGCAGCCTCTACCTCCTGAGTCTCAGGTGATCCTTCCACCTCAGTCTCTGGAGTAGCTGGGACTACAGACATGTGCCACCATGCCCAGATATTTTTTTTCCTAGTTTCACCAAGTTGCCCAGGTTGGTCTCAAACCCCTGGGCTCAGGCTATCCTCTCGCCTTTACCTCCGCCTCCCAAAGTTCTGGGATGACAGGTCTGCAGTTTTCGCAACTATGTTTCTTCCTTTTAGAAAGGCTGTTACACCTATTTTCAGTCTCTTGACAACATTAAGTATGTGGCTGATAGGACTTAGTTTTGCACAAATATGGTCTCATGGGAGACTGAGAGAGGCCCTGAAGGGGCCGGGCAAGGTGCTTCCCTGTCTTCATGAACCTACTGACAGCTCCTGGAGTGCCTGTGCTGGCCTGTGCTGGCCTAGGCACCTATCCAGGCTACATGGCGCCCTACACTCAGGGCCTACACCTTGTGCTATTTTTTAATGATTGTAAGAACCCTTAACATGCAATCAATCTACCCTCTTAACAAAATTGTAAGTGTGCAATGCAGTTATTAAGTAGAGGCACACATTGCACAAATCTCTGAATTTATTCATCTTGTACAACTGAAACTTTATACCTATGAAAATAGCAACTGTCCTCTCCCCCTCCCCCAGCCCTGACAGCCACCATTCTCCTCTCTGCTCCCATGAGTATGACTATTGTAGACACCTCGTCTAAGTGAAATCACGCCATATTTTTCCTTCTGCAACTGCCTTACTTCATGTGGCATGATAGTCTCAAGGTCCATCCATGTTGTTGCATATAGCAAGATTGCCATTTTTTTTTTAGATGGGGCTCACCTTATTGCCCGGGCTGGAGTGCAGCAGCACTATCATGGCTCACCACAACCTTGACCTAGACTCAGGCGTTCCTTCTGCCTCAGCCTCCCAAGTAACTGGGACTACAGGTGGTCCACCACCATGTCCAACAAATTTTTTAAAGGTTTTTTTTAAGAGATGAGGTCTTGCTATGTTACCCAGGCAGGTCTCGAACTCCTGGGCTCGGGCAATTCTCCCACCTCAGCCTCCCAAAGTGCTGGAATTTCAGGAGTGAGCCACTGAGCCCAGCTCGGACTTCCTTATTTTTAAGGAGGAATAATATTCCATTGTATGTATATACTTCGTTTTCCCTATTTGTTCATGCATTGATGAGCATTCATGCATTCATGAGCATTTCCATACCTTGGCTATTGTGAATAGTGTTGTAATAAACACGTGAGAGCTAATATCTTTGCAAGACCTGATTTTAATTATTGTAGGTAAATATCCAGTAGTGGGGTTCCTGGATCATAGGTTATTTCTATTTTTAATTTTTTTTTAAGAATCTCTTCAGTTTTTCACAGTGGCTGCACAATTTTACAATCTCACCAGCAGTGTACAAGTGTTCCTGTTTCTCCACATCCTCACCAACACATGGGATCTTTTTTTTAAAAAAAGTAATAGTCACCCGAACAAGTGGGAGGTGATATCTCACTGTGGTTTTGTTTTTCACTTCACTGATGACTAGTGACAATGAGAGTTTTTCATATACCTATTGACCATTGCATGTCTCCTTTGAGAGATGTCTATTCAGGACCTTTCTCCAATTTCCAGTCGGGTGACAGTATTTGTTTTTTGGTTTTTGAGTTGTAGGAGTCCCTTATATTTTTTTAATATTAACCCTTTATCAGATATATAGTGGCAAATATGTTCTCCCGTTTCATCACCTGCCTTTTCACTCTGTTGGTTTTTCCTCTGCTGTGCAAATGCTTTTCAGTTTGATGAAGTCCCGTTTGTCTCTTCTTGCTTTTGTTGCTCGTTTTGTTTGGGGGTCACCTAGTTTTATTTTCGTTTTTTTGTTTTTTGTTTTTTCGAGTTGGAGTCTCACTCTGTCGCCCAGACTGGAGTGCAGCGGCCGCTCCCGGCCACCGCAGCCTCAACCTGCTGGGATCCGGCGATCCTTCCGCCTCAGCCTTCCAAGTAGTCCTAGTTTTATTTTTAACAGTTATTCCCACACTTAGACATTACTTCCCACGACATAATCACTATGCCAAAATAGAGGAGTTTAGAGAACTCGAGGTGTTACAAGTACTCTTTGCTAAATACTAGCTGTCCTTCCGAGCCCTCAGATTCCAAGTTGAGAATGGATCACCCAAGGCAGCTCTCCATCCTCCTCAAAATGATTTTATTTCAGCCACTTTCATTCCCTGACACCATATCTGGGAGGACCACTCCAGTTCATCCTCACACCTCTTAATTATACATTTTAAGGAAAAGACTGAGGGAACCTCAACTTTTAACACAAATAAGCCCAAGCCTTTCCCAGAGCACTGCACACCAAGAAGAAAAGCAAGTTTGCTGAGCTCCAAGTGGCCGCGCTAAGAGGCCCAATTCAGAGACCTTTCCAAGGACAAAAGAGGACTGCCCCATGGTGGCCTCTGCTTCCTAACTGTACAGAGAACGGCAGATTCTCTAGATCAGCACTGGCCAATATATATAATATTGCAAGTACATGTAAAATATTAGCTACATGCAAAATGCAAGTTGCAAATGAAGTCCCATATATAATTTTAAATTTTCTAGTAGCCATGTTTTTAAAAGTAAAAAAGAAATTGGATAGAGTTGGAGACCATCATACTTAGTGATCTATCACAGAAACAAAGAACTGAATACCGCATACTCCTAAGTGAGACCTGAACATTAATCACATTAGCATAAGGGAGGGGCCAGCAGTCATAGAACATTGCTGGGGGGGTGGGAGGGACATAACATCAAAGCATACCTGGTCCCAAACAAGGGAAAGTGAGGGCCAGTTGGAGGCACAAACTTCACCTGCATGCAACCTACTTGTGAAGTTAATCCTTACTTGTACCCCACATCTCTATAATAAAAGTTTTAAAAATGAAATGCAAGGGCCCAGAAAAAGAAAAGAAAAAGGTAGAACTGATTTTAATAATGTATTTTATCTAATATTTACATGTAATGTATTTTATGGAATCCATATATTCAGTGTATCAGTATTTCAACATGTAACCAATATAAATTAATGAGGTATGATGGGGGACCCCCAAAAAAGCGGAATTATTTTTTAAAGGACAGGCCCCTTGTAGTACAGGCTTCCCCAGCTAACTTGTTCTAGGAGCCCATCGGCATCAGTGTACCAGCTAGCGTTGTTGGGAGAGGCTGTGTTCAGCTTCAGTGAATGTTTTTTGAAGACTCAATGCATTTGCCCATTTCATGATGGGTGGTTTACAAACACACCTGCCCACACCACCCTGAGTGTTCAGCAGTTTTTTTCATCAGAAATGGCACAACCCCTGTACCCCATCCTCCCTAGTCACTGGATTTCGCTTGAGCGACTTTTCTATAGTTTCCCTGGATGAAAAAGGTCCTCAAAGAGAAACGTTTTGCCGATGTAGAAGAGATGAAACACAAAATGGCAGAAGTACTAAAAGTCATCAAAACTGAGTTCAAAATCTGTTTTGAACAGTAGAAAAAGCATCTCGATAAAAGTGTATTGCATCAAATGGAGAATACTTTGAAGATAACTGAAGTTTAAACATGTAAGAATAAATACACAATTATTTATAAATAAATTCCAGGTTGGGGGGGTCCTTCCTCATATTTTACACATTTTTTCAAACTGAGTCTTCAAAGCTCAACAAATATTTTATACTCACAGCACATCTCATGTCAGACTACCCACATTAAGCCTCCAATAGCCTCATGGGGCTATGGGTCACCACCTTAGATAGGGCAACTGTAGATTCTTTTAATCTGTATTCCATTACACAGAATGGGTCCAAATTTCTGACCAAAGTGATCCAATGAGTTCATGTACTGACATCTGTGTAATATAATCAAAACACACAACTGTATAAGGTAGAAAACAAATGTGACCAGATGGATACTTCCTTAGTGTGACATACCTAACTCAACTAATAAACCAAGATCAACCTTAAGAGGAAAACACTGAAAGCATTTCCATTGAAAACAAGAAAAAGATAAGGGTGTTCTTTACTACCATTATTACTTAACATGTACTAGAGGTACTAGACAGAACAACCAGACAAGAGGAAAGCATAATGGTTATAAAACATTTGAGAAGCAGATATAAAAGTATCACTATTTGAAAACTATAGGTTTATTGGCCCATAAAACCCAACCAAAGTAACTAAAAATCTATTTAAAATAAGAGAAGGCAATAGGTTGACTAGATATAAAAATTAATATGCAGAAATCACTAATCTTTATATAAGCAGCAATCATTTAGAAGCTATAATAAAAATGTGATTTTATTTCAAATAACAAAAACAAAATACTTAAGTATTAAAGATAAAATATGTAAGACCTATATGAAGACAATATGAAAACATAAGAGATTAAAAAAACAGATTGCAGCTGGGCACGGTGGCTCACACCTGTAATCCCAGCACTTTGGGAGACTAAGGCAAGAGGATTGCCTGAGCGTGCCTGTAGTTTCAGATACATGAAAGGTTGAGGCAGGAAGATTGCCAGTCCAGCAGGTGGAGGCTACGGTGGCTGTCAGCCTGCCACTGCACTCCAGCCTGGACAACAGAGTGAGACTCCAACTCAAAAAAAAAAAAAAGAAAACCAGATTGCAAACAGGAAGACAAATCATGTTCATGGATAGAAAGATTCAATAACACACACAAAAAAAATCATAAGTCCCTATTAAAGAGATTCAAGACAAATGACATGGTTTTGCAAGGGTTTGGAGACATTGGCAGTTTGGCGTCCATCCCTGGCTGAGCATGAATGACCTGTGCCTCCATTCCATGCCTGGAAGGCCTCAGTGTGGTGGAAGAATTGCCAAATACATGTCTTGACATCAGCCTGGCTGCCTTTGTATGATAACAAAAAATAAACAACCATTCCCAAGGTCCATCTCTGTACCAGCAGTAGATCCATGTCAAGTGATAGAGCAGGAAAGAGACGTCATGGAATCAAACTCTAATCCCAACATCTCATTTAGAAACTGCTGCCTTTGCGTAACTCATTTTACCTCTCTGAGCCTTCCTTTCCTCATCTGAAGAACAAAACTAGAAATGCCTGCTATCAACTTCACAGAGTGTGGTGAGGATAAAAACTGAAATATGAAAGTGCTTTGGAACCTTACGATTTTTTTTTCATTAGGGTCTCACTCTGTCACCCAGGCTGGAGTCCAGTGACATGATCATGGCTCACACAGCCTCAACTTCTTGGGCTCAGGCGATCCTTCTGCCTCAGCCTCCCAAGTAGCTGGGACTAAAGGCACACACCACCATAACTTGCTAATTTTTGTATTTTCTGTAGAGATGAGGTCTCACTATGTTGCCCAGGCTGGTCTTGAACTACTAGGCTCAAGCAATTCTCCCACTTCTGCCTCCCAAAGTGCTGGGATTACTGGCATGAGCCACCACACCTGGCCCTTTACAACTATTTATTATCATTTAGTTTATTATCCAACAAGAAGAAACTTACATTTACTTCATGTTTAATTGAATATTATTAATAGCATGGGTCTACACCTAAGATTAATAAAATAAATATAAATTTATTCCTCTGGTGGGTTTGTTTACTTTTTTTTTTT
>NW_007249777.1:87392-108957 GCF_000164805.1 Carlito syrichta
CCGGCCACCCCAGTGTCAACCTGCTGGGCTCAGGCAATCCTTCCACCTCAGCCTTCCAAGTTGCTGGAACTACAGGTGCGTGCTACTACACCTGGCTAATTTTTATTTTATTGTAGAGACAAGGTCTCGCCAAGTTGCCCAGGCTAGTCTCGAACCCACGGGTTCAAACAATCCACTCGCCTCGGTCTCCCAAACTGCTGGGATTACAGGCTGAGCCACTGAGCACAGCCTAGGGTTTGCTTATTTTTTAAGGCGTTTCAAGGAATAGATAGACCCTCCCTGGGGCAAACCATTCCCAACTTCTTAAAGGACCGCCAGCTGTGGTTGCAAACAGTTACCCAGAAACATTGCCTTCCATCCTCTTCCTCCCCTACTGTCTCCTTCTCCTGGAAAATGCGGAACTGTTTGTGGGAGCAAGGGTGTGAGACATCTTGACACTATTCATTTATATAAACTGTGGTATGGCCGTCTCACATGAAGGAGAGCTGTCTGACCAACACCACGGTGCAACATGGGGGAGAAATAAACTTGTGGATCTCAGAGTTTATTGGAATCCACAGTATAGTCTATCTGGTCCTGCCTCATAGCACTTGAGCTTTTTAAGGGAAATGGAATCAGAGAAGGGAATGACAAGAGTTCAAGATCTTGCACATGGAGTAGATCAATAAGATGCCCAGGAACAGCCATATCTACAGGATGCTGATGTGGAATGGGGATAAAGACATTCTGATGACAATTTGCTCAATGTTATAACTGAAGCCTTTATTAAAGGTCTATGTTAAAAATGTATAGCTAGGCCGGGCTCGGTGGCTCACCCTGTAATCCCGTGCCTTTGAGAGGCTGAGGTGAGTGGATTGCCTGAGCCCACGGGTTCGTGACCCGCCTGGACAACTTGGCGAGACCTCATCTCTACAATAAATCAAAATGAGCCAGGTGTGGTAGTGCGCGCGCCTGTAGTTCCAGCTACTTGGAAGGCTGAGCGGAAAGATCGCCGGAGCCCAGCAGGTCGAGGCTGCGGTGGCCGGGAGCGGCCACTGCACTCCAGTCTGGGTGACAGAGTGAGACCCCAATTCAAAAAAAAAAAAAAGTATAGCTAAATGGCTATTCTCACATAAGGAATGGAATTTATACTTGGTTACCAGGGAGAGGCAGACTAACAACGGGCAAGTGGGTACGTTTGTGGCTCAGTGTATAAAAATCTTTTCATTGGGCTAGGCGTGGTGGCTCATGCCTGTAATCCCAGCACTTTGGGAGGCCAAGGTAGGAGGATGGCTTGAGACCAGGAATTCAAGACCAGCCTAGGCAATATGGTGAGACTTCATCTCTACAGAAATTTTAAAAATAAATTAATTAAATATTTTCCTTGGAAGGTTATCTACTGATGATGCCTTGCATTTGGGGGCGTGGCAAAACAATGAATGTAAACTTCAACCCACTCTTGCCACACAAAATATACTCAAGATCAGGTGAGCCTATCACTCCAAAGAATAAATGAGACTTTACAAAGGTCCGTGCAGTCCCTCCCCCACCATGTGGCTCAGAGAAGCCATTAGCAATAAAGCAATAATGAGGGACAGCTGGAATATGGAAGGAAATGATGGCATGACTGGATTTCCTGAAAGGTACATGAACAAAGCAATAAAACACAAGGTATCTTCAGAAACAGCACTGGTGAATTTTACAAAAATGCCTGACATGACCTTTTGTGCTTTTGAGCTACATCAGTTACAGTAACATCAGTGAAGGTGGCCAAAAGCATCTACTATAAATGCAAATGTTTTTCCATTCATATGAATCAATGCATGAAAATCGATGCATTTTCCATGTTCAGACACACCCAGAAATGCTATACACACAGAGAAAAATATATATGCCCTTGTTATCTCATTTGCTTTATACAGTGTTACATTTCATGAAGAAAGCATCAGAAATTACAGATAGTCTGGGGAAGGAAATAACAGACGTCATCAAGCAATTAGGAAATGTGAGCCCCCCGACTTAGCAGTCCTAAGTCACACAAGCTGGAATCACTTCACCAAAATCTGTCCCAAATAACTAACAAGTCAACACTTTTTTCCTTAAATGCTGAGGGTTTTGCAATATTAATCATTTAATTACTCTTAAAAATTCATAGACCCCTTAAGTGCATAGATACGAGGTCCAACAATTAAGTACACAAACTCAGCCTAGAAAAAGTGCTCCATAACCCACAGTACTCCCCTTGAAGTTATGCACCGATGTCAGCACCTAGTCCACCCGTCAAAGCAATTTTGGAACTCTTTTTCTGGAATGGCCACCACAGCTGTCCTGAATGTCATCAGATGTCTTCCTTTCAACATTTCCTTTATCTTTGGGTAAAGAAAGAAGTCACTGGGGACCAGATCAGGTAAGTAGGGAGGGTGTTCCAATACAGTTATTTGTACAGTGCTGCCAACATAAGCTCACCGTGGCAAACCCACGAACTTAATTGTCAGACCTCAACAAATAATGGTGACAGTTCTGATGGCCATTCCAGAAAAAGAGTTGTAAAACTGCGTTGATGGGTGGACTAGGTGCTGGCTTCTGTGCATAGCTTCCCAAGGGGAGTATTTCGAAGGTGACCACAGTAATATTCAGCCATGAGGGATGTGGCACTTTTTCGAGGATGGTTCGCGCACCTCATTGCTGAACCTCGTAGATATATTTGAACATTTTGAATCCCAAATTATTTAACTCTTAGAAACAAGGAAAATAATATTATTCTATCCTGCATTCTCCATTTTTTTCTTTACATCACTTTGGTCACCCGATTGCCATCAAGGAAAACAATTTCCTTTAACATTTTATTCTACAGCAAAAAAGCTTGTCCTGTACTTTATCTAGAATGCGTATTGTGGTGTGGCCTCAACACTCAATGGAAATCCCTGGCAGGCGAGGCTCTGGCAAGAGAGGCTAGGAAGGATCAAGAGAGTGTTTTAGGAACCTGGGCCTGGATGATGAACACACATCAGAATAGCATAAAAAGCTATTTCAAAGGGGAGATTCACACACCGAGAATCTTATTTCCTACAAATCTTATTGGTGGTCACAAATTTCTTTTTCACAGCAGCCATCAGAACACTGGGGCCAGCTTTGGGGAATACTGGGAGCCAGTTTTGAGGAACACTGGGGGCCAGCTTTGGGGCCCCCTTCATCAAGTGAGTACAAGCAACAACACAGTGTATGGGTTGTGACACACACCACTTCTATCCCATCTTGGTTTCCTTCCCACATGTTCCGTTTCCCTCTATTTTCTTAAGCATTTTTAGTTTATCTTTTGAAGCATTCTTGAATTCTTTTTACAATGTGAAGAAGTTTCAGTGAATAAATAACAGTGGAACTGGGCAGATCTTTCACTAGGGAAATGTGAGGTTTTCTAAGACAGTTCTATTCTTCCAGGATGGGTTTCTCTCCTTGCAGAATCCCAGGGCTGTGGTTTCTCTTCTCACCCTATCAACCCTATTCTCGAGAAATCATCTCAAATCCAACATTTACACTCAGAATAAACCTGAATCTATATGTTATCCCTCCCCAAGGTACTGCCTTTTCTTTCATTGCAAAATAAGGTGTACTGCCTCTTAAATCAATTTCAGATCTCAGGGAAATGACAGAAATACAGGGAGTAATCCTAGACAAAGAGCTGTCTTCCCAATACTACAAAAAGTACACCACACACCCAGGATGGTTTCTTTTTGGGACATTTTAAAGGACAAAGTGGTGGTTTGAACAACAATTTTAATTTATTGTTTTATTGCTAGGCTTCTGTGAGTCCTGGGAAGAACCAAGTTAATAAAGATGTTGAAGAGAGAAGGAGAAAGACTGCTGTGAAGAAACCGAAAGATGATTTGGAGAGAGATAAGCACACTGACTGTGCATTTATGCAGAAGAGAGACTGAAGACATCCCTAATATTAACAGAGCAAAGGTGAAATGAGACTGCGTTGACTGTTGTTCTTCTAGACTGAGGGTTCAAGGTGAATTCTAAATCACAGGCCATCTGTGGAAGAGCAACTATGGGGGTGATTATTTGTTACCCTGTATTTTGGAGAGAATTGTGTCCTCTTTGTTTGACCTCCCCTGTGTAGACTCAGAATATCAAGGTTGTTGTCACAGGTTGAATTGTTCCCCCCCTCCAAAAGATATATTGAATCTCTAACTCCTAGCACATCTGAATGTGGCCTTACTTAGAAATAGGGTCTTTGCAGATGCAGTCAAGTGAAAATGAGGACTTACTGGATTAGGGTGGCCTACTCGGGTGTAAAAGGAGTTTCCTAAGGTTGTTCAGTGCCCCACCTGCATAGCAGCATGAGAGGCCCCAGGAGCAATACTGCAAATGCCTGCGTGAGGTATTGTTGGCAGTAGATAGAAAGAAAGAAGCTGGGGTTCTTGTTTAAAAGATAAAGGAGGACCAGCCGGACTCAGAGGCTCACGCCTGTAATCCTAGCATTTAGGGAGGCAGAGGTGAGAGGACTGATTGAGTCCTGGAGTTCGAGACCAGACTAAGCAACACAGCGAGACCTCGTCTCTACAAAATATCAAGAAATTGACCGGGCATGGTAATGTGCACCTGTAGTCTCAGCTCTTCAGGAAGTTGAGGTGGATGGATCACCTGAGCCCAGGAGCTCAAGGCAGCAGTGAGCTGTGACCGTGCCACTGCACTCCAGCCTCGGCAACAGAGTGAGACTCTGACTCAAGAAAATAAAAGATAAGAAAAGAAAAGAAACCGGACTCAGTGGCTCAGCCTGTAATCCCGCGCCTTTGGGAGGCTGAGGTGAGTGGATTGTCTGAGCCTGCGGTTTCGAGACCCGCCTGGGCAGCGAGACCTCATCTCTACAACAAATCAAAAAATCAGCCGGGCGTGGTAGCGCATGCCTGTAATTCCGGGTACTTGGAAGGCTGAGGCGGAAGGATCGCCAGAGCCCAGCAGGTCGAGGCTGCGGTGGCCAGGAGCGGCCACTGCACTCCAGTCTGGGCGACAGAGTGAGACTCCAACTCAAAAAAAAAAGAAAAGAAAAGAAAAGAAAAAAAAAGGATGGTCCTTCCCAGAGAGAGTAGAATATATGGAGGGGAAGTTTATGTCACTTAAGCCTCTGACCTAAGCCAAACGTTAATAATTACTTATGGGACATACATTGATATATAATGCATACATATATGTATTGGAATTTTCCATAAAAATTGTGCCCAGTTTGTTAGGTACAAACTTTTCTTACAGTTAATTTTTCTCCTTTGTAGGTACATATTTTAATTCATTCAGACTAGATTTAAATGAACTTTTATAAGAGGTAGAGGTGGAAGTGGAGATTTGGCAAAAGTTAATAGAAAAAAGAGAAAAAGAAGAAAGAGAGAGAACTTGCTAATAAACCTGCCAAAAAAGGAAATGAGATTTGGGAAATATGCTGGATGTGGTATAAAATCCAAGTTTTTTTTTTAAATGAGGGCATTGTTCAAAGGAAGAGTAAAACGATCATTTTATTATACTTCAAAAGGATTTAAGACCTAAAGAGACAGTATGCCTTTCACTTCGGCTATAAAAAATCCAAAATGAGAGCTACACCACACCTAAATTTCCCAAACAACCTATTCATGGTCTGAACTTGCTCCCAACCTCCTACACCTTCCGTTATTTCCTGCCTGGGGCTGGCAGGGAGGTGACAGTGGCGTCATACATCTACCAGCTCTTTCCCAAAAGACTTGATATTACCAGATTAGATAGTCGATGGTTTCAAAAGTTTGGATTAAAACAAACTTCTCATCAAAGGAAGGAAGAGTAAGAATATAGAGTGGGAGATACAGTAAATCAGAAGCCCTTGGGTCCTGATGGCATTTCCGGTTCTCTCAGAATAAACTCTATGATAACCTACGTGGCTCTCTGTGAGGCTTTAACCACGACTCAGCATAAAGAACGAGGACTTGGTATTGAGGGAGTCCAGCCCCAGACTCAGTTAGATGGACTTGACAGTGAGCACAGGTTCTAAAAGGAGCATGAACTTTGGAGTCAGATGAATCTGGGTTTGCATTCTGTCTCACGTATTTATTGAAGAATTATTCACTAAACTCCTTCTATGTACCAGACACCAAAAATAAAAACTGGATAGAGCATGCCTTTCGCTTTGGGAGTTAAACTATATGCCATGCACCCTTACTGGCCACATCTGAGTAGAGATTGCTTTTTGAGGGTTTTTTGTTTGTTTGTTTTTGTTATTGAGACAGGGTTTCACTCTGCCACCCAGGCTGGAGTACAGTGGTGAATTCACAGCTCATTAGAGCCTTGACCTCTTGGACTCAAAAGAACCTCCTGCCTCAGCCTCCCAAATGGCTGGGACTACAGGCATGTGCCCCCACATCCAGATAATTTTTTTTTTTTTTTTTTTAGTTTCCAGTTTGTTGTTGTTGTTGTTTTGTAGAGAGAGGTTCTCACTATGTTGCCCATATGATCATGAACTCCTGGCCTCAAGCGATCTTCCTACCCAGCCTCCCAAAGTGCTGAGATTGCTAATCTCCAACTGGAGATTTTTAATTACCTCATCTCAGAGATAAAATTCCTGGGAAAGATGGTAAGTTTCTTCTAAAGGTTAGCCTTCCTCTCCCACTTAGCAATGCGGTTTAAGGATGCTTTTCTGAACCCAAAACCTTTTCTGTGACTACCACATGGTACCGTATTTAATAATGGATTTAGATAGTTAGATATGAAAAAAAACAAAATCATGTTGAAAATATGATGTTAAAGTAAATCTGATTATATTCATTTAGTCCGTATTAAAAAACTTGCTCCTAGCCGGGCTCAGTGGCTCAGCCTGTAATTCCATGCCTTGGGAGGCTGAGGTGAGTGGATTGCCTGAGCCTGCAGGTTCGAGACCCGCCTGGGCAGGCGAGACCTCATCTCTACAATAAATCAAAAAAAAAAAATCAGCCAGGTGTGGTAGCGCACGCCTGTAATTCCGGCTACTTGGAAGGCTGAGGCGGAAGGATCGCCGGAGCCCAGGAGGTTGAGGCTGCGGTGGCCGGGAGCGGCCACTGCACTCCAGTCTGGGCGACAGAGTGAGACTCCAACTCAAAAAAAAAATAAACTTGCTACTAATTTGTTAATTTTTTGCCACTCCTGATTATTATAAAGTTCTTTACTCAAATATTCCATTCTCTCTTCTTTTTTATTGTGGTAAAATATACATAACGCAAAATTTACCCTTTCAACCACTTTAGTGCAGTGACATTAAGCACACTCACCACCCTTCATCTCCAGAACCTTTTCATTTTCCCAGATCAAAACTCTACCCATTAAACACTAACTCCCTATTTCTCCCTCCCCGCAGTCCCTGACAACCTCCATTCTACTTTCTGACTCCAAATATTCTGGGTATCTCATAGAAGTGGAATCATACTGTGTTTGTCCTTTTGGGACTGGCTTATTCCAATAGGAATAAGATCCTCAAGGTTCACCCAGTTGTAGCATGTGCCAGAATATCCTTCCTTTTTAAGGCTGAATAATATTCCATTGTATGGCTATAACCCATTTTGTCTGTCCATTCATCCATCAATGAACACGTAAGTTTCTTCCACCTTTTGGCTATTGTGAATAATGCCATAAACATGGGTGGATTTGTTCATTTTACGCCTTTTTTTTTTCTTTTTTACCTTCTGGGTACATACAGGATCATGAAAAATTAGAACAATATGGTCCAGAGATTACAGAATCTGAAAAGATGGTTAGAGATTATGAAGTGAGGATGCCACAGGGCACCAACAAGGAGGCAAGGTCACAGAGAGACTGTACAACACATCTAAGACTTGCAACTTCTTCATAGCCAAGCCAGTCAATGACGCTTTACATCAGTAAAACCCACTACAAGTGACAGTGCTTTATGTATGTGTGCATCAAGTAAACAAATCACCCAGTATATATTAAACATTTATCCAAAAAAAATCATATTTTTAGCCGTAAAGCAAGTCCCAATTCATATCAAAAGACCAAAATCATACAGACTATATTCTCTGATAAAATGCAATTAAAATGGAAGTCAATAACAATGTGTAAAAATTTCCATCTGTTTAAATATTGTCATATAATTCAAAATAACCTATGACTCAAAGATTAAATGACAAGGGGAATTAGAAAATTGTTTTAACTATATGATAATAAAAATTATATCAAAATCAAAATTTTAGGGCATTTGTGAGACACTTGTGGGTTTTATACATTAGAAAGGAATTAAGTTGAAAAACAATGAGCTGAGCATTCATCTTTAAAAAATAAATGGAAAAACATCAGATAAATCCAATAAAGTCTTTTAAAGGTTAATACAAAGACAAAGCACAATAAATAACATACAATAAAGAGAATCAAAGGTTGTTTTTTGAAAAGAGTAAGAAAAATTGATCAACACTTAGTAAAACTGATTAAGGAAAAATGAAGAAAGGTCATAATTATCAAGGCAAAGAATAAAGACATAGCTACAGAGTCTCTCAATATTAACAATATAAGAAAAGGATATTATAAACAACCTGATGTCAATAAGGTTGAAAATTTAGGTCAAATGGACACATTCTCAGCAAAATAAACCTTTCCAAAATGAGTTCATGGAAACACAGAAAATCTGAATATTTCTATATTTTTTTTAAAGAAATTCAAAGAATAATTAGAAATCTTCCCACAAAGAAAACTTCAGCCCAAGATGACTTCCTTGATGAATTCTGTAAAACATTTAAGAAAGAAATAATATCAATCATATATATACTCTTGGATAGAATAGAAAAAAGATAAAACACTTTTCAATTCATTTTATGAGACCAGCATAACTTTTATATCAAAATCCAATGAGATCAAAACAAGAAAAGCACCCATTAATATATTTCATAAACAAAGACATAAAAATCCTAAGCAAAATATTAGAATATTAAATTCAGAAATATATAAAAAGAACAGTAAATTATAACCAAGGGTGTTTTGTTTCATTTAAAAAAAAATTGGTTTAACATATGAAAATTAGTCAATGTAACTCATCAAAAATAAAGGAGAAGCCAGGCTTGGTGGCTCAGCCTGTAATCCCAGCACTTTGGGAGGCCGAGCCAAGTGGATTGCCTGAGCCTGCGGTTTCAAGACCAACCCCAGCAACTTGGCGAGACCTGGTCTCTACAATAAATCAAAACATTAGCCAGCGTGGTAGCACGCACCTGTAGTTCCAGCTACTTGAAAGACTAAGGCAGAAGAACCACCATAGGCCAGCAGGTTGACGCTGGGGTGGCCAAGAGTGTGCCACTGCACTCCAGTCTGGGCCACGGAATGAGACTCCAATTCAAAAAAAAAAAAGAATAAAGGAGAAAAATCTTGAGCATTTTTTTGAGCTAGTCAAATAATCTTTTTTGGTAATCATTATCTCATTGAATGCAAAAAAAATCATCTGACAAAATCCAAGACCCAACCGAGTGAAGAAAAAAATCTCAATAAACGAGGAATGGGAGAGAACTTCCTTATCTCCTAAAGGGCATCCACAAAGACCTATAACTAACACCATACTTAAGGAGGAATATTGAATGTGTTTCCTCTAAGGGAAAGGCAAAGAAGTCATACTCAAACTCAGCTAAGACCTTATGTCCTAGCCAGCTCAATAAAGCAAGAAAAAGAGCAAGTGATATTAAGATTGGAGAAGAAGAAAGAAAACTGCTATTATTCATAGATTATATGACTGCTTATGGAAAACTTTGAAATAATCTACCTAAAAAAAACCCTATGAAAACAAACCAGGAAACCAGACAGAATATCAATGTGTAAAAATCAATTATATATGTCTACACCAAACAATTGAAAAAATAAATTTTTAAATGCTCTTTATAATAGCATAAAACATTTAAATATCTAGGAATAAACCCTATGAACAGTATGGAAGACTTTACAATAAAAATTATGAGATATAACAGAAATTAAGGTTGATTTAAATACATTGAGAGATGGCATAATGTTCATGGATTATACAGCTATTAAGATATCAATTCCCAACCGGGCTCGGTGGCTCAGCCTGTAATCCCGCGCCTTTGGGAGACTGAGGTGAGTGGATTGCCTGAGCCTGCGGGTTCGAGACCCGCCTGGGCAGCGAGACCTCATCTCTACAATAAATCCAAAAATCAGCCGGGCGTGGTAGCATGCGCCTGTAGTTCCAGGTACTTGGAAGGTTGAGGCGGAAGGATCGCCGGAACCTAGCAGGTCGAGGCTGCAGTGGCCAGGAGCAGCCACTGCACTCCAGTCTGGGCGACAGAGTGAGACTCCAACTCAAAAAAAAAAAAGATATCAATTCCCCCAAAACTGATTCATAGGTTCAATGCAACCTCAATCAATAATCTTCAAAATGATCTATAATTTCAAGGCAATCCTAATTTTAAAATTCCACCATATTGGGGATTTGTTGTGTGGGGTTCCCCTCACCTTTTTTGGTGGACATTGACAAAGCGATTCTCAAATGTATACACAAATGAAAAAGATCTGGAGAAGTCAAAGCAATGTTAAAGAAGAAGGAGGAGGAGGAGGAGGAGGAGGAAGGAGGAAGGAGGCTGGAGGAAGGAGGGGAAGAAGAAGAGGAAGAAAAAAAGAAAAAAGCTGAAGAAAGTACACATCATAGAGGTGAAAACTTAAGAAGATAAAGCTTCAGTGATAAGCACAAGGATGAGTTCCAAGACCGGTGGAATTTAAACAGAGTGCAGAAACAGATCCAAACATAAATGATCACCTGACTCCTTTGTAATTCAGTGGAGAAAGGAAAGAGAAAGGATAGTCTTTGAGTAAACTGCAAATCCATATAATAAAAATAAATTTGTCTCATGTCATACATAAAAACTATGATTAAGCAGTCAAATTTCTAGAAGAAAGCACAAGTGAATACCTTTGTGACGTACTTTTTTTAGAGACAAGGTCTCACTCTGTCACCCAGGCTGGACTGCAGCAGTGCAATCATAGCTCACAGTAGCCTCAAACTCCTGGGCTCAAGTGATCCTCCTGCCTCAGCCTCCCAAGAAGTTAGGACCACAGATACATGCCACCACACCTGGCGTGTGTGTGTGTGTGTGTGTGTGTGTGTGTGTGTGTTTGTGTAGAGACAGAGTATCACTATATTGCCCAGACTGGTCTCAAACTCCTGACTTCAAGTAATCCTCCCGCCTCAACCTCCCAAGGTTCAGATTACAGGTGCATGCCACCACACCTGGCTTGTGTGTGTGTGTGTGTGTGTGTGTGTGTGTGTGTTTATGTAGAGACAGAGTATCACTATATTGCCCAGACTGGTCTCAAACTCCTGACTTCAAGAAATCCCCCCGCCTCAACCTCCCAAAGTTCAGATTACAGGTCTATTTACTGATGAGAGCCACAGCACCCAGTCTTTGTGATTTAAATATAGAAAAATATTTCTTAAACTAGACACAGAAAGAATTAACCACAAAAGATTGAAAAACTGACCTTTATTAAAATTGAGAGTAAAATAGTAAGCCATGTATATGAAAAACTATGTATCTGCAATATAATAAACTAAAATGAGCTCATATCTGGAATATAAAAAGAACTCCTGCAGATAAATGAGAAAAGGATAGTTAATTAAAATGTTTTAAATGGTCAAAAGACTTGATCAGACACTTTACCAAGGAGGATGTTAAAATGACAATAAACACATGGAAAAAGTGCTAACACAGTAGTCAACAGAAATTCAAACCAAAAGTACAACTCAGTACAATTATCTACCTAACAGAAAGACTAAAATGTAAAAGACTGGCAATAACAAATTTTGGAAAGAAAATGAAACATCTGGAACTATGCTAAATGGCTCTTGAAAGTGCAAATTGATACAACCAGTTTAGAAAATGGCATTATTTTCTAAAACTACATTGACACATTCCCAATGACTCCATAATGTCACTTCTGGTACATGCTGAGCAGAAGTGAGTGTTTCCATCTACCCAAGGACATGCATAAGAATGCTCATGGACACTTTATTCAAAATAGCCAACTTTTGGAAACAATCCAAATGTCCACCAAGAGAAAAAGTGGTCAAGAAATTATACACTATTAACACAAAGAATTTGTGATTTATTCTGCACAGTCAGGAAAAAGAACCATGAATCCCATAGACCTAATGTTGAGTGAAAGAAGTCAAAAGCAAAAGAGTACAGACTGCGTGATTCTCCTTAAATAAAGTTTAGATGTAGGCAAAATGAATCCAATGTGATTGTGAGGATTGTTCCATTGGTGGGATTCCATTGGTGGGGTATTCCACAGGGTGGGGGCCCTCTGAGGTCCTGGACGTGTTCTGTAATTTAATCCTCCCACTGGTTAGAAAAGGTGTGTGTGGCCAGGCTCAGCGGCTCAGCCTGTAATCCCAGCACTTTGCGAGGCCGAGGTGAGTGGATTGCCTGAGCCCGCGGGTCCGAGACCAGCCCAGGCAACTTGGCAAGACCTTGTCTCTCCAATAAATCAAAAATTAGCCAGATGTGGTGGCACGTGCTTGTAGTTCCAGGTACTTGGAAGGCTGAGACAGAAGAATCGTCGGAGCCCAGCAGGTCGACGCTGGGGAGGTGGTGAGCATGCCGCTGTACTCTTGCCTGGGCGACACAGTGAGACTCCAACTCAAAAAAAAAGAAAGAAAGGTGTGTACATTTATGAAATCCTATCACGTGTAAAATTCACAGTGAGGATATTTACCCCTTTCCCTATGTATGCTATATTTCCATTTCAAAAGTGAACATTAAACTGTTTTCAATGCTCTGGCTAAATTTTCCATCTTGTCACCCATTTTCTTGAATGTATAATCACAATTATTTTCAAGTCCACGTCTGATAACTCTGACATTGGAGTCGCTCACAGATCTAGTCGCTCCCTTGCCCCTGTTTCTTGAAATACTTAGCAACCTTTGATTGAATGCCAAACATTGTGTATGAAAAGTTCTACACAATGGTGGTGATGTTTTCCTTTTTTTCTTTTTCTTTTTTGAGTTGGGGTCTCACCTGCTGCCCAGGCTAGAGTACAGTGGCACAATCATGACTCACTGCAACCTCTAACTCCTGGGCTCGTGTGATCCTCCCTCCTCAGTTTCCCAAGTAGCTGGGACTACAGGTGTGTACCACCATGCCTGGCTAATTTGTTTGATTTTTTTGTGTCTGAGTCGAGGTCTTACTGTATTGCCCAGGCTGACCTCGAACTCCTGAACTCAAGCAGTCCTTCCAATTCAGTCCAAAGTGCTGGGATTAGAGGCGTGAGCCACGCCACCTGGCTGGTGTTACCTTCTGTCAAGAGGACTCCCCGGATTCCCTGGAGGCAGCAGGTGTGGGTGTGGCTCCTTGGTGCGTTCAGTGCACATACGCTTGAAGCTATCTTGCAATCTTTTAAAGATTTGGCCCTCCTCCGAGCTGCACCCACTCCTGGTTTTAGCCCTACAAACCAAGCCTGGGGTGTTTACTAGAACACCCTCACCTTGGCTGCAAACCTTGACTCCATATCTCAGTGCTGCAAGGCTGCCAAATACTCCCACTCTGCTTTTCAACCTTTTCAGTTCAATTTCTCCACCTCTAACCTTGTCCAGTCTAAGAAACAGCAAACATCACAAGGAGAAAACTGTGACGTTTTCTCAGGCCTACTTCTCTGCCTTCCTTTCTCTTTCCTGGGTTTTGTACCCTCACATCTCAGCTGTCTTGACAGTTCCCAAACTCTAGGGTTCACCTCCTCAACCTTGGGCGATGACCGGAAGTTCTACCGGTTTGATAACTCTCAGCATTCACCTTCTAACCAACGTCAAAGCCTCTGTTCAATCCCAAGAACTGGCAAATGTCACAGGGACTAAACAGCAGCGGAATGCAGAGCTCATCTCAACGCCAGGCCCTTATCTCATGTCCTTACTACCTCAGTGCCTTCAAGCAGATGTTTTTGATATTAAACCTGGCTTTTCTAGATTTTCTTTTATTTTTCGAAGCAGGGTCTCACTCTGTTGCCTAGGCTAGGGTGAAATGGCACAATCAGAGCTCACTGCAGCCTCAAACTCCTGGACTCAAGGGTAACTTAGACTACAGGCATGTGCCACCACACCCAACTAATAATAATATAATAATAACCTCGACCTTCCAAAGTGCTGGGATTACAGACGTGAGCCACCATGTCTGGTCTTCAGATTTTCTTGATGGGAGCATTGGTCTACTACAAACTGTACTTTTCTAGCTGGAATCAGAAATCTGCTCATGAAAGCATAGATAAACATTAAAGACATAGTAATGTTTGTAGAGGTCAAGTTTTTAACATTGTCATTTTGGGTGTTGAATGCAGATGATCACAGTTAGGTGGAAGAGAGGAGTAGTGAAGGGAAAGGTAAGGGTGCTAAATAAAGTGTATACAGTGGTCTGTGATGGTTCTAGAATAAAGACACGAGCAATTTGCCAATATGCTAAATCAGCACAGATCACAGATGTCACCAAAATGCAGTCTTACTTTAGTTTCCCAACACTCCTTGCTAATGTGTTCAGTGATGTTCACCCTCTCCTGCCCCAGTGATATCTTGGGCAGATCTCATGACTAGTGATAGAGGTACCTCCTGGTACACTATTATCATCACTGAGTCAAGGTCTCACTCTGTCACCCAGGCTGGAGTGCAGTGGCATGGCTCACTGCAGCCCCCAACTCCTGGGCTCAGGCAATCGTTCGACCTCAGCCTCCTAAGTAACTGGGACCATAGGCATGCACCATCGTGCCTAGCTGACTTTTTAACATTTATTTTATTTCATCTTATTTTTGAGGGTCTTTATATGTTGCCCAGGCTAGTCTCAAAGTCCTGGTCTCAAGCAGTCCTCCCACCTCGGCCTCCCAAAGTGCTGGGATGACAGGTGTGTACTGTCACATCTGGACCATCTTGGCATGTATCTCATTGGCACTTCATCAAGATAAAGACAAAAAATATCCTATAATATTTTCCCTTCCTGTTACTAGTATATTGCTTCAAGTCATAAGAACAGCAAATAGAGCAATTTATGGTCACAAATGCAAACACATCCAAGAACAATCAGCTAAAGCAAATGAGGAAAATGGGCCTGCGTTGAAAAAGGTTATTAGACCTGCTTTACTGATGTTTAATTTTCCCACCAGGGTAGGAAGAAATATTTTGTCTGCTACAAGGAAAACAGAGGCAAATGATGGTAAAAGGCAATTTGTAGTCAGCCTCAGTACCAAAGCACAATAAGGAGTGGTGGAGTCTGGGGAAAACTGGAAACCTGAATGTCTGGCAGACATTATTCAACTCAGGCCAATGACTGCCATAAAGAAAGCAAATGCAGTTTTGATTATTTGGTGATTATTCAAGAGAAATAGAAACATCTATATCTTTATTTTTATACTTGATCCTTTAAATTTGGCTTAAACTTTTTTTTTCCAACAGCGTACAGGCCAGATAACACTACCAGTCTATATCCATGACAAGAGGATACAAAAGAGAAAATAGTAAGCTGAAACCTTACATGTCAGAGCTGAAAGTCAGTAAACATTTCATTCAATTGATACATATATGGATAGTGAATTTAGCATGGTATTTGGACCTGTGAAGCTAAGGAGAATAAAAAGCTAAAGGGTTCAAAGTGGCTGTCTTCAAGGACAGCGTAAGAAAAACTATAGTTCTCATTAGTTTCGACGACAGTAAGTCCCCTACACATGAACGAGTTCTGTTCTGAGAATGTGTAAGTCCAATTTGGGGTTCGTAAGTCCAACAAAGTTAGCCTACATACCCAATTAACACAATCGGCTATAGAGTACTGTCCTGTAATAGGTTTATAATACTTGTCACACAGATAATACATTTTTTTAAGAAACACAAAAAGAAAGCATTTTTAATCTTGCAGTACCTTGAAAAGTACAGCCGTACAGCACAGTATAACAGCTGGCATACAGGGGCTGGCATCGAGTAAACAGGCAAGAAGAGTGACTGCCTGGAGGTGGGAGAGGAATGGGAGATGGCAGAGCTGAAGGACCATCAGCCACAGGAGGTGAGGGCAAGCTGCAGTTTTGCTTGTAGAGGATGCACACACATGACAACATGCACCAGACACATGAACTAACAACATGATTGGATATGTGAACACATGTTCACACCTTTGAGAGTTCACAACTTGAAGGTTCGTATGTAGGGGACTTACTGCACTTTAGTTTTTTGTTTTTGTTTTTGTTTTTTTTGAGTTGAGCTGGAGTCTCACTCTGTCACCTAGACTGGAGTGCGGTGGCCGCTCCCGGCCACCTCAGTCTCGACCCGCTGGGCTCCAGTGATCCTTCCACCTCAGCCTTCCAAGGAGCTGGAACTACAGGCGCGTGCTACTACGCCCGGCTAATTTTTTGATTTATTGTAGAGATGAGGTCTCGCCAAGTTGCCCAGGCGGGTCTCGAACCCGCGGGCTCAGGCAATCCACTCACCTCAATCACCCAAAGCGCGGATTACAGGCTGAACCACCAAGCCCAGTTTGTTTTTGTTTTTTAATTTTCATTTGGTTAACATTTATTGAACATCTATGACACACCAGAGTCTGTGATGAGATACCAAAATGAACTAAGCAAACAAGATCCCTGCTCTCAGAGTGCTTTTTTTTTAGGGAAGGGAGGAGACGATTGGTGGTTTGTTTGTGTATCTTTTAGTTGTCTTATTAAGACTTCACCTACCACTTGAGTAACCATCTAAATAATTTCATCCCGTGCTCCCAGCAGATGGGCACACTGTTCTGAATGCTTGATGTCATCAAGACTAATATCGACATCTCCCTTCCGACTAGAACACGTGCTGTTTAAAAAAAATTTTTTTAAAGATGTGGGTACAATTCAGGATTAGGTATATAAGTGGTCATTGTACAGATAAAATTTGGGCCTCCCTTTGGTACCCACTTCTCCTGATTTGAGATTAGGTACCCTTATTGATGTTGTGTTCCTCCCTCCCCCTGGCAGTATCCCATGACCGCCAATCTCTTTCTTATAGTATTTTGGTAAATGTTCAGGGTCTGCTTATGAGTGAGGATATGTGGTGCTCTGTTCTTTATTTCTGTGATAGATTACTGAGTATGATAGACTCTAAATCCATCCAAGTTACTGTGAAGTCCACATGTTTGTCCTTTATGGCTGCATAAAATTCCATTGTGTATACATACCACTTTTTAAAATGCAGTCCATTTAAATTATTATTATTATTTTTTTTTTTTGAGTTGTAGTCTCACTGTGTCGTCCAGACTGGAGTGCAGTGGCCGCTCCCGGCCACCTCAGCCTCGACCTGCTGGGCTCCAGCGATCCTTCCACCTCAACCTTCCAAGTAGCTGGAACTACAGGCACATGCTACCACGCCTGGCTAGTTTTTTAATTTTATTGTAGAGATGAAGTCTCGCCAAGTTGCCCAGACGGGTCTCGAACCCGCGGGCTCAGGCAATCCACTCACCTCAGCCTCCCAAAGGCGCAGGATTACAGGCTGAGCCACCGAGCCCGGCTCATTTACCCGGCTCATTTAAATTATTAACAGACAACATGAATACAATCTTTGCCTCGAAGTCTAATATTTTTGTAGAAATGATGCCTTTTTAAGGTCGTGCCTGCCCCTGTACCTGTTTGTTCTTTCTTCATATCCCATTACATGAAGACACTAGCTTTTCCTCTAGGCTCACTGGATGTAACTCGGAAAGGATGGAAGCAGGAGCTGTTGCATTTCCACAGCTTGGTGTCCGCTGGGCACCACGGCTCACACCTGTAATCACAGCCCTTGGGGAGGCCAAGGTGGGAGAATCACTTGAGCCCAGGTCCCAGACCAACCTGGGCAATGTAGTGAGACAGGGCATGATGGCACACTCCTGTAGTCCCAGCTACTTGGGAGGCTGAGGCTGAAGGCTCCAGGATTGCTTGATCCCAGGAAGCAGAGGCTGCCATGAGTCGGGATCGTGCCACTGCACCACAGCCTGGGTGCCAGAGTGAGACTCTGACTCGAAAAGCAACACAAAACAAAAACCAGCTTTTGGTGTACAGCTTTCCAAGCTGTCTCCCGCTAGTCAGGACGTGGTGCCACCTTCCGGGCCTTTTCATCCACACGGAACTAGAAAGGACGAGTCTGGGAGGGAATTAGAGAAGGGAAAGATGGAAGAGAACTACTGTTTTAGTTTTTTAAATTTTGCCTGTATTGCTTTTAGAAAAAAAAATTTAAATAAAAAAGCCATCAAAAATCCGTCCACAGAAAAACCAACTCGGATTTGTCTTCCCTGGAGGGAAGTTGGAGTATCACTCTTGTCACCCAGGCTGAAGTGCGGTGGCATGCTCAAGGCCACCACAGCCTTGACCTGCTGGGCTCAGGTGATCCGTTCAAGCTTTCCCAGCAGCTGGAACAACAGGAGCAGTCTACCATGCCCAGCTAATTTTTTATTTATTTTAGAGACAAGGTCTCACCAAGTTGTCTTGAACCTGGGCAATCCTCTCGCCTCAGCCTCCCAAAGTGCTGGGATTACAGGTGGTCTTGAACCTGGGCAATCCTCTCGCCTCAGCCTCCCAAAGTGCTGGGATTACAGGTGTGAGCCACCATGCCCTGCCAGGAACATGTATTTTCATCGAACAACAAAAGCAACAGCCACTCTGCTCCACCTAGACCAGAACAGCAGCTCTAGCAACTTTGTGTACTATAAGGGAAAAAAGTACTCAGCCTCAGTACTAAAGAGCAATAAGGAGCTGGGGAAAACTGAACACACACATGGCAGACAGTCATTCGGTTCAGGCCATCTATTGCCGTAAAGGAATGCAAACCCGGTTGAATAATTGATGACTATTCAACAAAAGTAGAAAAATATATGTATATTTCAAGTAGCAGTTTCACTCTGTTGCCCAGGCTGGAGTGCAGTGGTACAATCATAGCTCACCACAGCCTCAACTTCCTGGGTTCAGGCAATGTCCTCTCCTCAGCCTCCCAAGTAGCTGAGACTACAGGTGTGCACCATCATGCCCAGCTTATTTTTTTATTTTTTATTTTTGTAGAAATGAGCTCTTGCTATGTTGCCCAGGCTGGTCTCAAGTTCCTGGGCTCAAGCAATTCTCCTGTGTCGGCCTGCCAAAATGCTGGGATTACAGGCATGAGCCACTGGACTGGCCTCAAAAATCTATATCTCTATGTTAAGCTGAGAAGGTTCGGGCCGGACTTGGTGGCTCAGCCTGTAATCCCAGCACTTTGGGAGGCCGAGGTGAGTGGATTGCCTGAGCCTGCGGATTTCAGACCAGACTGGGCAAACTGGCGAGACCTCATCTCTACAATAAATCAAAAAATTAGCCGGGCTTGGTGGTGCGCGCTGTAGTTGCGGCTACCTGAAAGGCTGAGGCGTAAGGATCGCCAGAGCCCAGCAGGTCGACGCTGGGGTGGCCATGAGCATGCCACTGCACTCCAGCCTGGGCGACGGAGTGAGACTCCGACTCAGAAAAAAAAAAAGTTCATCGAGGTCTGTGCCCAGCCTGGGTCTGCACTCTCCTCTCCCACACTGAGCTGTTGAATATTTTTTTCTTTGCACGTACCCTCTACAGTGCAACTCTCGCTGGCTGCTCGGAGCCGACGTGAGTGCCTCTCAGGACTTACCCAGAGGCCATGCTAAGCAGCCTCTCCATGTGCAATGACACCTTGGCATCTTGTCACTGGGCTTCCTAGCTCCTCCCACCCCTAACACCATTCTCACGACTGGTTTCTGCTCGCAAACCCCCTGAGGCAGCCGCAAGCATGGCCACCTCCAACCCCAGGATATCTCCGTCTCCGTGGTTCTCTGTCCGGATCATATGAGCCCAGGTTTGCACGCTCCCAGGTGCAGAACTAGAGTCACGTGTCCTTAGTTTTCTCCCAACAAAAAGATGGCCCAGAGACAAGTCCTATCCCCGAATGACATCGACTATGGGATTTTTATAAATTTTGTTGTAATAGAAACAGCTAACAGTTGTTGAGTGCTTTACTTTGCATCGAGCATTGTTTTAATGTCTATGATTGAGAGACAGTTCTCCCCAGGGTAAACCAAGGAAACTGAGGCACAGGAAAGTTAAATAACCTGATCAAGGCAAAAACGTAGTAAGTGGCAAAGTCTGGATTTTAACTCAGTTCTAACTTCAGAGACGGTACTCTTGCTACTAAATTATATAGAATTTAAATATTGAACGGCCCATGAATGCAAACTAATACATCCATAAAACAGGCCATATTCGCCCAAAGCTAATTCTATTACAGCTAGAGACTCTTTAGCCACAGTGAAAAGTATTGAATGCCACTGGTCAGTTTGAATGCACTCGATATTTACACTAACCTTCCCCTTCCCCATGATAAATTGCCTATAAAAGGCATTCTGGGCCTTCATAAATTCAAATCAGAAGAAAAAGTCTGGCCGGGTGCGTGGCTCACACCTGTAATCCCAGCACTTAGGGAGGCTGAGGCGGGAGGACTGCTTAAACCCAGGATTCCAGACCAACCTGGGCGACATAGCAAGACCTTGTCTCCACAAAAAAGATAAATAAATAATTAGCCGGGCTGGGTGGCACACGCCTGTAGTCCCAGCTGCTCGGAAGGCTGAGATGGTAGGATCACCTGAGCCCAGGAGGTCGAGGCTGTGATGAGCCGTGATCATGCCATCGCAGTCCATTCCTGGGTGGTAGAATGAGGCCCCGACTCAAAAAAAAAAAAAAAAGAGAGAGAGAAAGAAAGGAAAAGAAAAAGGGGCGACAGCGTGAGACACCACTTCGGGAAAAAAAAAAAAAAATGCAAGCAAAGGAACAATTCCAAGATTTGTCCGGTAGAGGTCGCTCTCCTAACTGCGGGGTGCGGTTTGGCTTACGGAGTAAGAAGTCAGAGTCGGCCAAGGTGATGGCGGTAGCCATCAATGTGACCAGCAGATGGCACTAGAGTCCCACATATCCTCCGCTTAACGTCCCTGACGGGCATCCCACATCAGTCAAGGCAGGCTCTGCCAAGTTTATTTTAAGAAATGTTTGACTATAACACTATCTTGTTGTTAAGAGAGTCCGCCCAGAACTCATACACAACTAATTTATCTTCTGGGAGAACAAAACGAAGTAAGATACGTTGCTTGAAATATGGTAACGGGGGGCGGGGGGAATAAGAGGCTTGATTGACAGGAGTAACCACTTCAGGGTTTAAGGTGGTTTCTGGGCGTCTGTCACTAAAAACCACAGCCACCTCCAAGCTTGGGGACACACTGAGTTCTCATGGCTTCCAGCATTTTCCACTGGCCCTCAGCAAAGGACTCCCCAAGGGTCGTAGTCAAGAGAGGTAGTCAAGATAGGCAGATTCAGTGAGGACTGAATACAAAAAATTTTAAAACTCCTACGTCAGAGGAACCCAGAAGGTAAGTCCACAGGAGGCCGTGTCTTTCTCTATAAAGAATTTGTCAGCCGGGCTCGGTGGCTCAGCCCGTCATCCCGCGCCTTTGGGAGGCTGAGGTGAGTGGATTGCCTGAGTCCGCGGGTTCGAGACCTGTCTGGGCAACTTGGCGAGACCTCATCTCTACAATAAATCAAAAAATTAGCCGGGTGTGATAGCGCACGCCTGTAGTTC
>NW_007249777.1:108977-128681 GCF_000164805.1 Carlito syrichta
AGTGGATCGCCTGAGCCTGCGGGTTCGAGACCCGCCTGGGCAGGTGAGACCTCATCTCTACAATAAAGCAAAAAATCAGCCGGGCGGGGTAGTGCGCGCCTGTAGTTCCGGCTTCTTGGAAGACTGAGGCGGAAGGATCGCCGGAGCCCAGCAGGTCGAGGCTGGGGTGGCCGGGAGCGGCCACGGCACCCCAGTCTGGGCGACCGAGTGAGACTCTGAAAAAAAAAAAAAAAAAAAAAAGCATTCGTTAGGCACCCGTCGCTTACTTCAGAGTTGTGGTTTCTATGCTGTCAGCAGCCCTGCCCACGCCCTATCTGGAGACTTCGCTTGATTTATATGGAAAGCTGTCTCAACTTATCACAACACGTGCACACGCAGCCTCCTTGAGACACTGACAGCCGTCTCTTGTCGACAGCCCTCGGTGCCTGGTGTATGTCGTGGTGTGCTACTGACGGCCCCCTTCATCCATGTGACGTTCTGAGAGCACAGTACTATCCAGTAAGGATGAGCTAGAGGTCAACAGTCCCATCTTTTTTATTGTGATGATTTAGCTGAAGTCATGAAAGCTTATAGTTCTGCTTATGAAGACACTTGCGCCTCAAGGAAAGCCCTACTCCACACTTTCAACACTGCAGAGATGGTTGAGAAATATTCTTTAAAGAGCTGGACACTGACAGAGACTGTCACACATGAGAAGATGGTCAAGACAAGGAACACATGCTGCTTCTTTTAATGTTTTTAAAAAAAAAATGTTGTCGAGATGGGATCTTACTATGTTGCCCCAGCTGGTCTCAAACTCCTGGCCTTCTCTCTGATGTGTCCTCTTTGCCTTCTTGCTCTACCTATAAATCCTACTCTTTATTTATTTATTTTATTATTCTTATTTTTTAGTTGGGATCTCATTCCGTCACCCTGGACAGAGTGTAGTGGCACAATCATTTCACCACAGTCTCAACTTCCTGGACTCAGGTGATCCTTCCACCTCAGTCACCTGAGTAGCTGAGACTACAGGCACGCTCCACCCTTCCTGGCTAATTTTTTTTTTTTTTTTTTTTTTTTTGTAGAGACGAGGTCTCACTATGTTGCCCGGGCTGGTCTCAAGCTCTTGGGCTCAAGCAATCCTCCCACCTCAGTCTCCCAAAGTGCTGGGACTACAGGCATGTGCCGCTGCACCCAGACAAAAGTTAAATTTCAACAAGTCCTCCACAGTAAAATATTCTCCAACCTCCTCAACCAGGGTCAGAGTCAACAGCACCCATCTCTCTCCCCTCAGTATGTTTTGCAAACGGCCATCATTAAAGAGCTTATCCAACTAGGTCATTGTCAGGCAGGGGACATCAGGCAGCCCGCAGAGTGGTGGAACGGGGGTTCCCACCGCAGCACCTGGCGTTGATTCTTGGTTCTCCCACACAGATTCTGTCTGTTCTGCCAGACAGTAGCTGTGTGGCCTCAGGTTTGTCATTGAACTTCACCCTGTCTCGTTTACTCATCCATAAAATGAAGACAACAATGTGATTTTATTGGGAGGATTAAATAGCATAAAATGAGAGAACAAACAGCGTCTGGCATAAGACAGTCCTCAATAAATGCTTCCTTTTTACCAGACAGGTTATTTGTTGTACATTGGAATCACCTGGGAATACTTGAGGGGACACTGATGCCCAGGCCCCCCTACTCAAGATTTTTTAAATTTTTTTAAACTTTTTTTTGAGATAGGGTCTCTCAGTCACCCCCAAAGTGATCCCAGCTCACTGCAGCCTAGCCATCCTGACCTCAGCCTCCTGAGTAGCTGGGATTAAGGGGCCTGGCTAATTTTTAAAAATTATTTTGTGTAGAGATGAGGTCTTGCTATGTTGTCCAGGTGGGTCTCGAACTCCTGGCCTCAGTGGTCCCCCTGCCTCAGTCTCTCAAGGTGCTGGGACTACAGGCATGAGCCATCGTGCCCGGCCTCAAGAACGATGTTTAAAGATTCTTGTGGTGGCTACCCAGGTATTGGTGAGTTTCAAGGCTCCCCAAGTGAGTTGCATGCTCCAGCTTGGGGACCACAGCGTTAGATTGTTGCCTCTTTGACAACAGCAACTACTCATGTTCACATCCCCAGCAGGAGGGTAAATGTCCCACAGATGGGAGGATTCAATAATGTCTGTTGAAGTGAATTCACAATATGAGGTCTGAAAGGACATAAAATTCAGGCATATCCTCAAAGCATCTCCTAAGACCTAGAGAAAGCTTGAGGTGTAACTGTTTCCCAATATTATATCCATATGCTGGGACAAGAAGGCTTACCTGAGTACATTGAGGACATTTGGGAATCAGAAGTGTGATCGACATTGGTCAACCACAAAATTTGTCATGGAAACCCAGAAATCATTCTGATAGAATGCCACCGATTGTAAGGCTAAGCTAAACTCTCATTTGGGGGGATTGAGAAAATGTCTTCAAGGCATGCTAAATACCACTGTCCGTTTTCCAAAACTAGTCACCGGTCATTTCCTGATTCCTGAAAGTGGACTGGTATTTCTCTGAAAACACAAAGTGTACCACCCCGAGACACATGGTAGTTGATGAGACCCAGTTAGCCTGACAGAAAAATGCTGACCCCCAAGGATCATGGAAGAATAAAGGATGTGGGTTTTTGAAAACAAAGTAACCAGGAGTTTCCTGTCAAGAATTTAGAGTCCTTAGAACCATGAGGGTCATAGGATAATACCAGCATTGCTTTTGGAAGGCTGGGTACCAAATTGTGCAAACTGAAAACATAAAGGTTGGGATAGCTGAAATTAGAAGCTATTTTGTTTTGTTTTGTTTTGAGTCAGAGTCTCACTCTGTCACCCAAGCTGGAGTGCAGTGGCACACTCACAACCACCTCAGCCTCTACCTGCTGGGCTCAGGTGATCCTTCCACTTTAGCCTTCCAAGTAGCTGAACCACCAGGCATGTGCCATCACACCCGGCTAATTTTTTGATTTATTGTAGAGACGGGTTCTCACCATGTTGCCCAGACTGGTCTCGAACCCATGGTCTCAGGCATTCCTCTCGCCTCCGCCTCCCAAATTGCTGGCATTATAGGCATGAGCCACCTCGCCCAGCTTAGAAGCTATTCTTGGGTCCACTTTTTTGTGTCTGTTTTGCCATGATTATTGTCACCACAAAGGGGACAACATTTTGAAGCCCCTTGCTATTTGTTAGTGTTCCTCCAATTCAATATAGCTCAGTTTCAGTGAATAGTACAGAATATCACCCAAGGCATGTGTTAAATACCAATTTACTCTAAACACTGGACTAGATATGTTAGACTGGATTACACACAGGGTGTGAGCTCTCAGGTGGTTCATGGCTCCAATCCTTGAACTACAAAATGGTTTGACTATTAACTTAGAATCTGGCCGGGTTCGGTAGCTCAACCTGTAATCCCAGCACTTTGGGAGGCCGAGGTGAATGGATTGCCTGAGCCCGCGGGTTCGAGACTCGCCCGGGCAACTTGGCGAGACCGCATCTCTACAATAAATCAAAAATTAGCCGGGCATGGTAGCCCACGCCTGTAGTTCCGGCTGCATGGAAGGCTGAGGCAGAAGGATCGCTGAGCCCAGCAGGTCGAGGCTGCAGTGGCCGGGAGCGTGCCACTGCACTCCAGTCTGGGGGACAGAGTGAGACTCCAACTCAAAAAAAAAAAAAAAAAAAAAAACTTAGCATCTGAGCAGATGAAGATAGCATGCTTAAGAATTTGTGCAATTTCTTTGGTTTAGCACTAAGGGTATTTCAGAGTGTCTCCAATCAGATATCACTTATTATGGGCCTGGATATACATTTTTAGTCGAAACAGAAAGAAGAATTTCAGGACTCCCCAAGTGAATAGCATGTTCCAGTGTTGGGGACCATGGCATTAGATTGTTGCCCCACCTTAAAGCCCTATTAATAATTGGTCATACGTCTATCTCTGCCCACCAAGTGCTCCTAGTGAATAAATCAGGTGTTTATAAGTGAACTAAGTAGAGAATTATTCCTAATAAACCAAGGGAGCCTGGCATGTAACACTGTGTCTGCGGTGAAATTAAGGCCCTCCCCACCCCATTTCTGCTTGTGCCTCGTGGCAAACTCCTGCATTCTCTCATCACAATCACCAGCCAGGGACAGAAGCTGACACCCCCTTTTCTAAAAGGGAAAAAGTATCCAGTGAAACTCTCGACACTCTCACTCATGGACACCTGTCCACCTTACACGCAAGCATGAGCTCCTAGAATCTAAACCTCTGATGGGTGTGACGTCCCTGTAATTACCGTGGAGAGGGACTTCGGTGGTGAGTAGAGAGCACATAATACAATTACGCACAATGGATTGTTTTTGTCAAATCTAAATCATCCTCACTGGGGGTTTCTGTCCACACTTGCTCTAGTAACCTACAATTTGGGGACGCCCCATTAAAAGTCTCTTCTGGCGATATATGGGCTCTTCGTTCAGCCTCAGGTTTAAACTGAGTTTCAATTACTACCATGTACCTAACTGCTCTTGAGATATGGGTGTGACAAGGTGTACTACGTTAACTTCCTGCTTTTCAACAAAACATGTTTAAAGTCATGAAAAGACACCAGAGAATGTGAGAGGATATTTGCAACTGGTGTAATTGATCAAAGACGTGTACTTATGTTATTCAAAGAACCCCTACAAATTAGTAAAGACAGACAACCTAATAGAAGGCTTGAACAACAATTTGTAAAATGATAACTTATTGCTCACTAAATATTTGAAAAAGGACTCAAAATGCATTAGTCAATGGGACAGTGTAAATTATAAGGGCAATGAGATACAACATGACCAAGGGATAAAATGTAAAGGATGGAAAATACCATTTTTGGTGAGGATAAGAAGAAATATGAATACTCATACACTATGAGTATAAACTAGTACAACATTAATGGGAAGCTGGTATCATTTGCTAAAGTTGAGTGTATATACACACCATGACCCAGCAGCTTAACTGCTTTTATATCCAACAGTAACGTGTGCTCATACACACCAAAGGACATGTACAAAAATGTTCAGAACAGCATTACTCACAAGAGCCAAAATCTGGAGAGAAATGTATGTCATCAGTAGATAAGGTAAATAAATAAATCACAATATATTTGTACAATGAAATTCTAAGCAACAATGAAAAAGAATGAACGATTGCTGTATGCAAAACTTGGTTGGATCTCATGAATGCAAAGTGTAACATATATGCCAGGCATGATAACATGTGCCCTATGATTCCCTGAGCATAAAACTCAAAAACTGGCCAGGTACAGTGGTTCATGCTTAAAATCCCAGGACTTTGGGAGGCCAAGGCAGGAGGATTGCTTGAGCCCAGGAGTTCAAGATCAGATTAGGCAATGTAGTGAGACCCTCTCTCCACAAAAAGCCCCCAAATTAGCCAGCTACTTAGGAGGCTGAGGCAGAAGGATCATCTGAGTCCAGAAGGTCAAGGTATGGTAAGCCATGATCATACCACTGCATACCAGCCTGTGTGACAAAGTGAAACCTTGTCTTAATAATAATAATAATAATAATAATAATAATAATAATCTAGAAGAGAAAACCTTCATGTCAAGATGATTTTTAGTTATTTTTTATGGAAAACCATTTTTTACAATGCCATGATACAAACCTACCTTTTTAGCCAGTCCTATAGAAAACTATACCTAACTTAAAAGCCCAGTGCCAGGCATGGTGACTCACAACTGTAATCCCAGCATTTTGGGAGGCCAAGACAAGAGGATAGCTTGAACCCAAAAACTCAAGATCAGCCTAAAAACACAGAAAGATCCTGTCTCTACAAAAAATACAAAAATTAGCATGACATGGTGGTGGGCACTTGTAGTCCCAGCCACTCAGGAGTCTGAGGCAGAAGGATCAAGGCTGTGGTGGACCGTGATTGTGCCACTGCACTCTAGCCCGGATGACAGAGTGAGAGCCCCAACTCAAAAAATAATAAAATTCAAAAACAGACAATGCAAGATGGAATAGTATAATCTTTGGGACGAAGGGAGCAGAGAGAGATTGTGGGGAGCACAGAGCAGGTTTCTGGGGTGCAGTTTGTGTTCTATTTCTGAACCAGGTGGTGGTCATTGAATGTGTTCGCTTTGAGACAGTTGATGGAACATTTATGACTTGTTCCCTTTTCTCTAAGCATGCCATACTCTGTATGTTATAGGGGAAAACTGTGTCTCAGAGGAAAGACAAATGTCTAGATACAAGACCTGGGAATAAGGTGAAAGCTGGCTGCGTAGCCAGGTAAGGAAGGATCTGTCATGTTCTAGACTGTTCGACCATCCAATGTGCTGTAATATATCCTACTTAAGGACAGAATTGCTCCTGATGGTAGTGTATGAGCTTGAGAGAAGTTAAATTGTCATAGCTGTGGCAAAATGAGAACTATAGATGCTAAGGTACAAGCAGAGACTGACCCAAAAATACCCTAGAACTTCCTGCCGGATCAGCAGACTGACACAGTGGATAAGACTTTAAGACCAGGAGCAGCAGCTCATACCTGTAATCCCAGCACTTTGGGAAGCCAAGGCAAGAGGATTGCTTGAGCCCGGGAGCCAGAGACCAGCCTGGGCAACATCATGAGACCTTTCCTCTACAAAAAATTAGCCAGGCCTGTAGTCCCAGCTACTCGGGAGGCTGAAGCAGAAGGATCCACCTGAGTCCAGGAAGTTGAGGCTGTGGTGAGCTGTGGATGTCACTGCAATCCAGCCTCGGTGACAGAGCAAGACCCCCAACTCACTCAAAAAAAAAAGACTTTAAGAATACTCTTCCAAAGAAAGTTGATTAAAGGTCTTCATAGATCATAAAAATAATTTAACTGCTATTATATAATGTTTTGCATTAAAATTAGGCAGAATTCTATTTTACCTAGTTCTTTCATAGAAGAATAATGACTCATTAAGAATTAACTTATGTAATACTGATTACAAGTCACAATTAATGGAATTGTTGATTTATAATAATCTAAATATTTCTAGATGTCAACTGAAATAATTTTATTTTTTTCTCATGACAGGAGCTAAAGTTTTATTTAAACAAAATGTTTTCTGTTTCTAAAAGGAACTTAACTCATTTATATGACGTTATTTTTTCTTAATTAAATTTCTATCAAGAAATTCTCTTTTTAAATAATCACATTTTAACAGCTCAATAATGCAATAACATTTTGAATAACTGGTTCTTAAGCAATCACTATATTTTTCCAATGTTGTCAGGGAAAGCAATGTTGCTGAAGAGGCCAAACGTTACATGAAATTTCTGTGATTAATCAGATGGTAAATCAAGAAGTTTCCAGGGTCAGGGTGACATGACTGTCCAGTAGACTGAATGTACTCAATCTCAGAAGCACCTAAACTCACAGAATGGGAGGATGCTGATCCAAGTTCAGTGATTCAGAGGAAATACATAGGTTGGGGAAGCAGTTGTAGGTCACCTGGCCAAAAATCAACCAGGAAATGACATAGCATGTAAGGCCTGAATTCTAGACCAGGCTGTACCACTAACTAGCTTTGTACCCTCTCTTTGTGCTCCAGTAGAATGGTGGTTTCCTACTGATAACGTTTCTGGATTTTAACGGACAATGATGAAATGTTGACAAGATGTGTTGGAGAAGGATCCGTAAAAATCAAGGTCAAGATTACCAAAGGGCCAAATTCCACCTGCAGATACATTTAGTTGGGCTCACAAGGCACTGGTTCCACAGGGTTTTAAATTTGAGTTAGTTGATCACATTTAGAATTTGGAGAATGCCACAGGAAAACCCAGATTTGCAGCTTCATTGAACAAGATAGAGCAACAGCGGGCCTGCCTTCTCGTGTTACAAAAGCTGTGCAAAGTGAGAATGACTGTTCCTTTAGAGATGGCATTTTTATCATGCTACCTCTACCATTCTAAACAATTCTACTATCCTTAAATGTTTATTTTTGTCTTGACACTGAAATCAACTGATTTAATCTCTCCCAATTGAATTCCATTGGTGTCACTGCCATGCTGCAGGAAACATCTACAGATGTACAGACATGAACAGAAAGAGCTGTGTCCCCGAGGAACTGTGACATGAGGACACCAAACCTGCTACTGTACGGTGGGGTGTCCCTGGTTAAGATTCTTGGGGGAGAGCTGCCTACCACCTGCCTCTCCTGCAAAGCTCTACTTGGGAGAGGAGGGTAAATTTCACAGTGGTTCTTGATATGAAGAGAGGAAGTTAGCTGAAAAATGAGACCACTGGATCAATGCCATTTTCTTCTGTTTTATTGTAGACTATGTAGTACATAATGCTAAAAAAATTCATGTGTTGGAGTCCTAACCCTCATGCTCCAGAACGTGACTCCATTTGGATAAAGGACCTCTAAAGAGGCAATTAAGGTAGAATGAGACATTTGGGTGGGCCCTAATCCAAGATGACTGGTGTCCCTATAAGAAGAGATTAGGACACAGACACACACAGTGAAGACTGTGAGAAGACATCGGAAGAAGGTAGCCATCTGCAAGCTGAAAAGGAATGGCCTTTGACAAAAGTCAACCCAGATACTCTCTTGATCCCAGACTTTCAGCCTCCAGAACTGGGAGAAAATCAGTTTCTGTCGTTCAAGCCACCCGGTCTGTGATATTTCATTATGGCAACTCTAGAAAACTAATGCAAGTCTCTCTTGGCCTTTTTTTCTTCTGTGTATCTTATAAAACTATGTTTCTCTAACAACAAAAGCAAAACAAATCTATGGAATCCCTCCCGACAGTCTCCAGAGTCCTCCGATCCGGCCTGATGTCTCCCGAGGCCTACCACCTCGCCGGCATCCTGGGACTTATTATTTTTCGTCTTCTCCTAGTTTCTAATTTTTCCACATCACATTTCCTTTTCCTTCTTGATTCTTTTTTCATTTTACTGTAGCATACCTAACGGAATTTCCCAAGAAATGGAGCAAAGAAAGTAAGTTTTCTGAGTCATGGCATGTCAAGATAAAAAGTCCCCATTCAGTTCTCCTTGACAAATGGTTTGGCCTAGGATTCGAATTTTAGAATAAACAGTATATAGTATTAGTGTATATAGTATTAATTTGCTAGGGCTGTTGGAACAAAGTACCACAGATGAGGTGGCTTAAACAACAGAAATTAATTTTCTCTGTTCTGAAAGCTACAAGTCCAAGATCAAGGTGCTAGCAGGATGGGTTCCTTCTGAGGGCTGTGAAGAAGAATCTGCTCCAGGCCTCTCCCTCTCCCTCGCTTCTGTTGGTCTTTTGGAAATCGTTGGGTTCTTTGTCTTGTCAAAGCATCACTTCAATCTCGGCCTTCATCTTCACATGGTGGTCACTCAGGGTGCATATTTGTGTCCAACTTTCCCTTTCTATAAGGTCATCAGTCCTACTGAATTAGAGGCCTGCTTATGACCCCATCTTAACTAAGTACATCTGCAATAGCCCTATTTCTAAATAAGGTCACATTCTGAGGGACTGAGATTCAACATATGAATCTGGGGGAAGGAACACAATTAAACCAATAAGATACCCTTTTTAAACAATGATGCTAAAATAATTTCCATGTCCAAAAAGGTTAATTTATCTCACACCAAGCACAAAAAATAACTCAAAATGGATCAATGACCTAAATGTCAAGAGTTATAACTCTAAAACATGTAGAAGAATACACAGAAGAAAATCTTCAAAGAGTTCTTAAATATACAGTCATCCTTTGGTATCCACAGGGAATTGGTTCCAAGAACTCTCTCCCAAGCAGATACCAAAAATCCACAAATGCTCAAGTTCTTTATGTAAAATGACATAGGATTTGCATATAATGTATGTTCATCTTTCCATATACTTTAAATAATCTCTAGATGACCTATAATACCTAAGACAATATAAATGCTAGGTAAATAGTCTTATATTATCTTTATTTGCATTTTTATTGTTGTATTGTTATTTGTATTCGCATTTTTTCTGAATATTTTTGATCCATGGCTGGTTGAATCTGTGGATGGGATATAGATGGAGGACCAAGTATACTCGAAAAATATGATATATAAAACAAAAAATTAGCTGGGCGCAGTGGTTCATATATATAGTCCCAGCACTTTGGGAGGCAGAGGCAAGAAGATTGCCTGAGCCCAGGGGTTTGAGACCAGTCAGGGCAACTTGGCAAGACCTCGTCTCTACAATAAATCAAAAAATTAGTCAGGCATGGTGGTGTGCACCTGTAGTCCCAGCTACTTGGATGGCCGAGGCAAAAGAATCGCCTGAGACCAGCAGGTAGAGGCTGTAATAGCTGTGAGAGTGCCACTGCACTCCAGCTTGGGCAACAGAATGAGATTCTGACTCAAAGAAAAAATTAATAAATTGAGCTTTATCAAAATTAAAACTTTTTTTCTTCAAAAGACATTATTAAGAAAATGAAGCTGGGCTCAGTGGCTCAACCCGTAATCCCACGCCTTGGAGGCTGAGATGAGTGAATTGCCTGAGCCTGAGGGTTCGAGACCCGCCTGGGCAACTTGGCGAGACCTCATCTCTACAATAAATCAAAAAATTAGCCAGGTGTGGTAGCGCGCACCTGTAGTTCCAGCTACTCAGAAGGCTGAGGCGGAAGGATCGCTGGAGCCCAGCAGGTCGAGGCTGCGGTGGCCGGGAGTGGCCACTGCACTCCAGTCTGGGCGACAGAGTGAGACTCCAACTCAAAAAAAAAAAAAGAAGAAAATGAAAAGATAAGCCACAGACTTGAAAACATTTGTAAATCATGTAAAGGTCTAGTATCCAAAACACAACTCAACAATAGTAAGACAAACAACTAACATATAAATGGGCACATGATTTGATTTTGATGAGATATTTCATCAAAGATATAGGAATAGCTAATAAATACAGGAAAAGATGCTCAACGTCGCTAGTTATCAAAGAAATGCAACTAAAGCCACAAAGAAATACTATAGTCAAGAAACAACCTTACTAAGCTCACTAACCTTACTACGTTATAATTCATCATGTAATAAGCACAAATGAGTCTAAACATTTCCTAATTTTATGTCAGGAAGAACATTAGGAAAGGAGAGTGGGACATTAAGCGAGAGAGCCCACAAAGACATTGGGGAATTGCTCAGAAAAGCCAGAGCCAGAGAAAAAACACAAAGTATCAAACAACTTGCCTTAGATTTGAACTCATTTGTTTTCAGTTCTATAGGGAGATCACACCCTAGGAAAAATTGGTTTTACACTCTTATGGAAGTTTCTTTTTTCAGTGAGACATATTCAAGAAGTTCAGGATTACAAAAGGATTTATTGATCACTGTTGATTGTCTAATTTCTATTCATTCATAATATACTTACTGACCACCTCTTACCATATAGCAAGTTCAACTGCTCTGGGCACCAAAAAGTGACCAAACCCCTCCCCCCAAATCCTCATATTCTTGATATTCTTGACCTGAAATTGTTTACAGTGTCATAGTGAAAAGGGAGAGAAATAGGTTCTGTGGGATCATGAAAGAGGAAGCACTTAAGTTTATCCTGAGACAGGGAAATAATTATAGAAGCAATGATGCTTTAGCCTAAACTTAGAAGAGTAGGAGTTTGGAATGTATACAAGTTGGATAGGGCACTCCAAACAGCATTTTAAAAACACAGTGTTCAGAGAGTATGGTACATTTGGGGACTTACAAGTGGCTTGATATTTCGGGAGCATGAAGTGTCACAAGAGAATAATTATAAATTGACACCACATACAGCAAATGCAAATTAGTGTGACATGGACCATTGCTGTCACAGAAGTATTTATAAAAAGGGTTGTTATCAATGTAAAAACAATTTGAAAATAGTACAGAAACTTTAGTGTTTCCTTCTAAGCCAAACTCATATTTCAACTCCTTTGAACTGTGGTTAGTGTCTACGGTCATTCTGCCCTGACATGCTTGATCTCATCTGAACTCTGGTCAGATGGTCTCTCAGTTTCTTCTATCAAATTACTGTGGTCAGGTTTTCTTCCTCCAGAAATGAAGTTTTCTCTCTCCCTTAGGAAATATGTGGAAGCCAACACTAACGTCTTACACATATGTCCTTTGCCAGACAGTCATGGGTGTGTCTGATCAGATCAAACTCTTAAGTAATTATCCAGATAGCTCCCTTCCTTCCATTTCAGGCAGGAACATAGGACTTATTCCCCCCCTTTCCCATCTTAAAAAGTCAGAGGTAGCTTCTGTTTTCTGACTATCTTATATAAGGAAACCTTACATTCTGAAGATGAAAAAAAAAGACACTCAAGAGTAAAAACTTTCAAGATAAAATGAATTACTGGTAGAATTCAGATTGAAGGGGGCACTTTAGCATTAAATCAAGATCTTATCCACTAAACTTAAAAGAAACCAAAATTGATCATGGAATTTAAGATGTTTGGCTCCTGTTTCGTGGGCCTCATTCTTTCATTTCATATTCCTGCCTTACTTAAATATTCATGAAGGATATTTTTTCTTGAAGTGGTTCCAACATCAGTGCTTAAATATAGACTCTTTTGGATGAGTAAGCATTTAACTAGAGTTTACTCCTAAACAATCCCATGTCTAATTTTACTTATAACACTGAAGTTGCATAATTAATTTTCTATTACTTTCAAAACAGGGACATTTTAAACTAGAAAGTGTTTGTTCTCCATAAATACTTCTAATTGGGACCAGCATTGCAAATAGCATTTTTAAAATTTTTAATAAATAACAATTTTCATTCGAATAAATAGAAACAGGAACTCCATATGTTACTCAGGCTGGTCTTGAACTCCTGGTCTCAAGCGATCCTCCTCCCTTGGCCTCCCAAAGTTCTGGGATCATGAGTGTGAGCCACTATGCCTGGCTACAAATTGTTTTGTTTTGTTAAGTTTGCCAAAGCAAAATTCTTACCAGATGACCCATATTTGTAGCAGGATTTTGCAAAGCATCCACTATCGGCATAACGTCAGGGAGAGAATAGCAAATAGACTAGATACAAATTTAGTCTCCATCCATCAGGAGCAGAGGAGCACATTATCTCACTGACGGAGAATACAGAGGAAACAAGCAAGCAATAACATAAGGCTACAAAGGGCACGTGGCAAAGGAGTTCGATAAGTCTGTTTCCTATACATTCCTATCAAAAGTATGCCCTGAAGGAGATTGCTTTATAATTTTCCCAGAGTCCTTTAGAGAGTTTATTGATTAAATCTGGGGAGCAACCAGGTGTTATTATGAAGATAAAAGCAAAATCAAAGTGAGCTGGTGTGGCCAAGCAATGTCTCATTAAAGAAATGGCCAACCAGCTGAGCCAATTGAGAGAATTTAATTAGGGCTGGGACACAAAGGAAGACTATGTGTGTGCATTTTTAAAAGAGTTAAGAGCTACCGGGTGCATTGGCTCACACCTGTAATCCCGACACTTTGGAATACAGAGGTGAGAAGGTTGCCTAAGCCCACAAGTTCAAGACCAGCCTGAGCAACATGGCAAGACCTCATCTCTACAATAATAGCAAAAAAATTAGCCAGGTGTAGTGGCTACTTGGAAGGCGGAGGCTAGAGGGATCACCTGAGCCCAGCAGGTTGAGGCTGCGGCAGTGGTAAGCGTGCCACTACACTCCAGCCTGGGCAACAAAGTGAGACTCTGCCTTAAAAACAAACAAGGGTTTGTGACCCACCTAGGCAACTTGGGGAGAGCTCATCTATACAATAATTCAAAAAATTAGCCGGGCTCGGTGCCTCAGCCTATAATCCCGCGCCTTTGGGAGGCTGAGGTGAGTGGATTGCCTGAGCCCGCGGATTCAAGACCCGCCTGGGCAACTTGGCGAGACCTCATCTCTACAATAAATCAAAAATCAGCTGGGTGTGGTAGAGCGTGCCTGTAATTCCGGCTACTTGGAAGGCTGAGACGGAAGGATCGCTGGAGCCCAGCAGGTTGAGGCTGCGGTGGCCAGGAACGGCCACGGCACTCCAGTCTGGGTGACAGAGTGAGTCGCCAACCAAAAAAAAAAAAAAAAGAGATAAGACCTAATTGATGCCTCTGACTGGAGCTGGAGGATGCATTTTAGAAGTAACAGGAGTTAACAGTGAAACAAAATTGAATCAAGATTTTATTCAGGCCCCTGACTGGAGCTGGAGGATGCATTTTAGAAGTAACAGGAGTTAACAGTGAAATAAAATTGAATCAAGATTTTATTCAGGCCTCTGACTGAAGCTGGAGGATGCATTTTAGAAGTAACAGGAGTTAACAGTGAAATAAAATTGAATCAAGATTTTATTCAGGCCAATAACAATTTATTTATTTGTTTGTTCTTTTCGAGTTGTGGTCTTGCTCTGTTGTCCAGGTTGGAGTGCAGTGTCATGATCACAGCTCAACACAGCCTTGACCTCCCAAGCTCAGGCAATCCTTCTGCCTCAGCCTCCTGAGTAGCTGAAACTACAGGAGTGTGGCACAATGCCTGGCTAATTATTTTGATATTTTGTAAAGGCAAGGTCTCACTGTATTACCCAGGCCGGTCTTGAACCCCTGGGCTCAAGCAAACCTCCTATCTCGGACTTCCTAAGTGCTGGGATTACAGACATGAGCCACTATACCTGGCCCAAGAACATCTTTATTTTGTAGACAACGCTAAGGTATTTGAGCTGAGAGATGACATGAAATCAGTATTTAAGCAACATTAGTCAAGCAGAGATAGTTAGAAAAAAATGCCTGGTGAAAGCCAGGAGGCCAAGCTTATTCATTCATTCACTGACTTAGCAAGTACATACTGAACACCCAAATCTTCTGGAAGGCCCTGTGCTAAGTAAAAAGAATGCACAGCTGTAAGCACCAATGGCCTGAAGAACTTGAACACCAATTCTGTGAGTGATCTCTGTTTAATCTTTTTTATCTAAAATTCCTTCTTGCAGCCTAACTGAATTTAGGACTATCCTTGCAGCTTTCACTTCTGTAATTATGCAAATTTGCCTAGCTATTTGAAGTCACCGCATTTGCAATTAAAATGTTCTATGTAATTGTTAGAAAACTACTCTGTAAGTGAGATGAAAAACAATTTTGTTCTATCCAAAATATACTTACAAGACTCTGAGGTGGGAAAAAAAGAAAAAGACTGAGGCCATATGGATGGGTAGCCAGATCATAAAAGAGAATAGTTAAGGAAATCTGTTTAATGTTAATACACTTGTTAGAACTGAGAGGACTCAATCAGTATGCTTAATAACAAATACTGGAAAAGATTTTAGTAGTATAGTAAGTCCCCTACATATGAACAAGTTCCGTCCTAAGAGCACATAGAGCACATACGTAATCCACTTTGTTAAGTCCAACAAAGTTAGCCTAGGAACCCAACTAACACAATTGGCTGTATAGTATTGTACCAGCTATGTCATTGCTGCCTTTACACTTGCTTCCAGACATCCTGGGCTTGAAATAAAGGTACTGTAGGTCTGTACTCTACACAGTACTGTAAAGTAACATATACAAAAACACAACCACTTATAGAGCATACACACACATGACAATGTATGCCAGACATGTGAACTAACTTATGTGAATAGACATGCAAGCACACGTTGGCATCTTTGAAAGTTTGCAACTTGAAAGTTCATATGCAGGGGACTTACTACAGTAAGTTAATCACTTCCTGATTGGAGGCTCAGTCCCTGGCTGGAGCTTGAATGTGTCATATATTTCACTGGAGAACTTTTGAACTCTTAGCAAGAGGAAGCCCACTATTATTTGTGTTTTGAGTTAATTGGAAGCCAAATATTATCACGCATTCCAACTGGCAAAATCTAATAAGTTTCTCCAGTTTCCTTAAATGTCTTTCTGAGAACCCCATCTCACCAAATGATGGGAAATTTCAACTGAATTATCATGCTAAATGTCAGAAGACATTAAAGCCATATATATAACAGAGGTGTCAAACTAGGGCCCATCACCTAGATTTAGTTCCTGGGTGTGTTTTATTGGCCCATACAGTATATATTGTAAATAAATAGAATTTATTAACAATTAAAAAGTGTCTAAGTAGGTGCCAGAATTAATACAGAAAGTTTTCATGTAAAATTTGCATTTGAGGCTTCTATTACAGAATCAGAATCTGGCAATATTTGGCTTACATTAATACTTGACCTCGATTGACTTGAGCTGAGTATCCCCGGTCACCTTTAAAGGGGTATATTCTCGTAGCTTGCCATGGTCCTCAACCCTCTTTATGATTTTATACCTAACTGCTTCAGTCAGTCATTTGACCTTACTTCCCTGTCCCTGTAGGCATTTGGGTTTTACCACTCTAGCCCCCTGGGTTGTAAGGAAGAAATGTGACCAGTGCTTGGTAACCCAATAGGTCAACGAAGCATGTTGTTTAAGGGGCTCTGAAGACAGGGTCACAACACCATGAGGATTATGTTTGAAATCTACATGTTGTTAAAATGTTGGAGTAACCAGGAGAAATGTCAGAACTGGATTGGATTGTCTAATATCTATTTTACAGTTCAGCTGGGTGTGGTGGCTCACACCTGTAATCCCAGCACTTGGAGAGGCATAGCCAAGAGGATGACCTGAGCCCAAGGGTTCAAGACCAGCCTGGACAACTTGGTGAGACCTTGTCTCTACAATAAATAAATAAAAAATTTAGACGGGCGTGATGGTACACATCTGTGGCTCCAGCTACTTGGAAGGCTGAGGTGGAAGGATAGCCTGAGTCTAGCAGGTCAAGGCTGCGATGGCCATGCACTCCAGCCTGGGCACTGCAGCGTGCCACTGCACTCCAGCCTGGGCAACAGAGTGACACGCCAACTTAATAATAAATAAATAGAATCTATTTTTCAGCTTAGAGGTTTTTAATTTTTTTTTAATTATGTAGGGAGAGGAACATGTATAAGCCATCAACAGCTTTTCAGTGCTAGGGACTATGTAGACTATTACTTGAATCCTAAATTAAAATTCAGGAACTTTTTTTTACCTCAAATTTTCACTTATGTTGAAAGTCAGAAATTATAGCGTCTACAATTGAGATTGTTTAGTCTTTTATCAGAAATCACAAATAAAATTGGTGCTTAGCTAGCAGACGCTCATCTTCTATGACAAGGGTATATGTCTCTCCAAGGGAGACCAGGTGTGGTAGCTCATGCCTGTAATCCTGTAATCCCAGCAATTTGGGAGGCCAAGGCAGGAGGATTGCTTGAGTCTAGGAGTTCGAGGTCAGCCTGGGTGACAGAGTGAGACACTCAAGTCAAACAACAAAAAAAGCAAAAATAAGTTTTATAGACATATATACAGTATATATGTCTATATATGTGTGTGTGGTGTAATAAACCTATAGGGGGAAAAGGGAGTAATTTAATATAGTGGTTGCTTGGAGGATGTAAGGGAGTGTTTGCAATGAAGGGTAATAGGATTTGGGAGAGACAGGAAGGGTAGCAGAATAGATTAACAAAAGCCCTGAGACTGCTAACCTTTTCTCTTTTTTTTTTTTGAGTCAGAATCTAACTCTGTCCCTCAGGCTGGAGTGTAGTGACACAATCACAGCTCACCACAGCCTCAACATTTTGGGCTCAGGCTATCCTTCCACCTCAGCCTCCTGAGAAGCTGGGACTACAGAGGTGCACCACCATGCCCGGCTAATTTTCTGATTTTTTTATAGAGACAAGGTCTTGTTATGTTGGCTAGGCTGGTCTCGAACCTCTGGGCTAAGAGTGATCCTCCCACCTCGGCCTCCCAAAGTGTTGGGATTACAGGCGTGAGCCACCATGCCGGCCTTGAACTGCTATCCTTGGAAAGGCCTGCTCTCAAGGTTGAACCTTGGCTGGTGTCTGGGAACTTGGATTTGGGGAGGGTTCCCACCATTGCCTAAGAAGAGTGACTCATTGTTTGGGCCTAAACTGTTTGTACAAGCCTGAGGTTTATGCTGAACACCTGCTTTTGTTCTGAGAGTCTTAGGTTTTTACGTCCCAGGCAGAAGGTGCAGTGTGACTTTCAATAGTCCCTAATGACCTTCCCTGACCGGCAACATTTTACACATGTTTCACAACTCTGTACTAGAGGAATTAAGACTCCACCGGGGGAGGACTTTGGAGGTTTGGGATCCCCCTGAACTTTGCCCACGTGCCTTTTCCTTTTGCTGAGTCGCTTTGTATCCTTTCGGTGTGATAAATCACAGTGAATACAACCATGAACTTAGTGAATACTGTATTGAGCCTGGAATGGAGAGGATCTCTTCAGGGTGAATCATAACGATGTTCGTTTTTTATTTTTATGCCTTTCATATATTGTGAATATTTTATTGTATATATTTACCAGTTAATCAAACGGAAAAATGAAAAGGAGGCACTCAAATAAAGATGGGACGCAGTTGGTAAAAAGCCTTCCAGCAGAACGTGGAAATAGCAACCGTTGCTAAAGCCAGACTGAGGCCTTCAGCATTGCTCAGCATCCTCACATTCCTACGATGGCTGAAACAGCAATGGAGGAATAAAATGAGGACACAACTCTGCGTGAGGCAATGGAACTCTCATTAAACACAGCAGAGGCTTCAACTGGAATCAAGAGTGGGATGAGGTCCCAGTCTCCAAGAAAAAACGGAAGGCACTGTCCATGCTACCAGTGGTCTGCTCTTACTTTACCCAGAGTGCTGCAGCCTTGGTGTCTATACTTAAGCTGATTTGGAAGCAAAGCTATCAACAAACGTGCCCGTGGGCAGGCTTTGGAGCTGATCTCAAAGCCACCATCTCCATTCTCAGAAGTCCCTTGAACTATAGTTTCTCTAGAAGAGAAAGACCTGTCCCTAAAGAGAATCAGAAGAAACCAGAGGCTGTAGACGAAAGAAGAAAATCTCAGAAGACCCAGTTGCCGAGACCATCGGCAGGGAAGAGGGAACAAGAGCAAGAAGACCTTCAGGTGAGTGGATTGCCTGAGCCCGTGGGTTCGAGACCCGCCTGGGCAACTTGGCAAGACCTCATCTCTACAATAAATCAAAAACTAGCCAGGCATGGTAGCGTGCACGTGTAGTTCCAGCTACTTGGAAGGCTGAGGTGGAAGGATCGCTGGAGCCCAGCAGGTCGAGGCTGCGGTGGCCGGGAGTGGCCACTGCACTCCAGTCTGGGTGACAGAGTGAGACTCCAACTCAAAAAAAAAAAAAAAGAAGACCTTCAGGAGGCTGCAAGAAAAGAACAACAGTGTCAGCAAGATGGCGGAGGACTGGCCCGTCCTGAAAATGAAATAAATTTTTTAAAACTGTGAGGCAAATCTAGCTGCTCTTACTGAATGTCTGCAGGAGAAGGAGGCATGCCGCGGAGGTGCCCAGGAACCAGAAACTCCAGGTGGAAGGCCTGGCTGACGCCATGGAGGGCATAAGCCACTGTACCATTAGTAAATCCCCTGCCTATATTATGATGGCTCCTGTATGTTAGTATAGAAAATGCATGACATGGTTTTAAAAGGACTTATAAAAAAACAAAAAGTGGTGTCAACAATTTTTTGAAAAATCAATGTGGTCTCTGTTTAGAATGTTTTGCTTGATGTTTAAAAAATACCCTTTTGAGCCGGGCTCAATGGCTCAGCCTGTAATCCTGCACTTTGGGAGGCTGAGGTGAGTGGATTGCCTGAGCCCGCGGATTTGAGACCCGCCTGGGCAACTTGGCAAGACCTCATCTCTACAATAAATAAAAAAAATTAGCCGGGTGTGGTAGCACACGCCTGTAGTTCCAGCTACGTGGAAA
>NW_007249777.1:128701-153842 GCF_000164805.1 Carlito syrichta
TGCACTCCAGTCTGGGTGACAGAGTGAGACTCCAACTCAAAAAATAAATAAATAAATAATTTAAAAATACCCTTTTGAGACCAGGTACAGTGGTTCATGCCTGTAATCCCAGCACTTTGGGAGGCCAAGGTGGGAGGACTGCTTGAGTTCATGAGTTCAAGCCCAGCCTGGGCAACATAGCGAGACCAAGTTTCTCAAGGAAATTTTTTAAAAAATAAATAATACCTTGGACCTTATTTTGTAAATACTTACATTTTCATTAGTATAAGTGAGACAAGAGATAGCTAGAGAAAGGCTAGGCAAACAGACAGGTGGGTCTTTTAGTAACAATGTAGTGAATTCCCTCTAGTAACAATGTAGCAAATTCCCTGCAGGCCTCTCAGGCTCTCAGGCTTAGTTTTCGTAAACAAGCTCCCTGCAAGCCGCTCAAGCTAGAGCTTAAGTACTCACTGCTGGGATCGAAAAGCAACCAATCATCTCACCATTAGGCCCCTACCTCCTGCCAAATGGTCCTTAGTGCTGACCAATCCGCACAGTTAAGTGCGGAGCAATCAGTTCACAGCTAGTGCTAGCCAATCAACTTAGACTTAGGGCTACATATAACACCAGGTTTTGGATCCCAGACGAGCGTCTCCTTTGGGTCCCCATACACTGTGGGAGCTTTTTCTGTTCTCTCAATAAATCCTGCTTTCTCCATTTGGGCAATCTGTGGCCCTCATTCTTCCTGGGCATGAGACAAGAGCCTTGATCCTGAAGTCTGCCGCCCTCATTCTTCCTGAGCATGAGATAAGAACCTTGACCCTAAAGAGCTGTAACCTGAAGAGCTGCAAAAGACCGTTTCAGCCAAGGAACCATGCACTCCAGAGGCTGACTTGCCAACCAGCGAGGTGGCTAAACCAGGAGAGCTGTTGGAAGAAGGCGAGACTCTGAAGCTGGGACACCCCGAGGACTAGGCTTGCCAGCCCACCGAACCAGCAACACTCTCAGGGACTGACTTGCCAGCCCATCAGAGCCAACACTCCAGGGACTAGGCTTGCCAGCCCACCAAACCAGCAACACTCTCAGGGCTTGGCTTATCAGCCCATAATGAGCCAACACTTCCAGGGCTAGGCTTACCAGCCCCTCGAGGCGACCCTTTCTGGGGCTTGGCTGGCTGACACATTGAGCTGACACTCTCGAAGCCCAGGGTGACCTGAAAAATTCACCTCATGAGTACAGTAAGTCCCCTACATTCGAATGAGTTGTGTTTCTAGAGAGCATTCTTAAGTCCAATTTGACCGTAAGTCCAACAAAACTAGCCTAGGTACCCAACTAACACAATGGGCTATATAGTACCAGCTACATCACTGCTGTTTTTACACTTGCTTCCAGACATCCGGGGCTTGAAATAAAGATACTGTACTGCATGCACGCACATGACTATGTACACCAGACAGGTGAACTAACTTATGTGATTGGACAACTGAAAGTAAGTACATTCACATCTTTGAGAGTTTGCAACTTGAAGGTTCGTGTGTAGGGGACTCACTGTATTGCATTATGCAAATTATTATGTGTTGTTATTTTTGAGTTGGAATCTTACTCTGTCGTCCAGGTTGGAGTGCAGTGGCACACTCACAGCCACCCCAGTGTCTACCTGCTGGGCTCAGGCAATCTTTCCGCCTCAGCCTTCCAAGTAGCTAGAACTACAGGCACATGCTACCACATCCGGCTAATTTTTGTTGTTGTTGTTGTTGTTGCTATTGTAAAGAAGAGGTCTCACCAAGTTGCCTAGGCTGATCTTGAACCTATGGGCTCAGGCAATCCACTCGCATCGACCTCCCAAAGTGCAGGGAATACAGACTGAGTCACTGAACCTGGCCATGCAAATTATTTTATAGTGTTAGATGTCCTGTATCAGGCAGTTGATGTATGTCTTTCCACTCAAATGAATTTGCTAGGTCTATTCTTTTTGAAGCTCCCAGGTTCAATTCCATTTTCTTTTCTTTTCATTCCAACAGAAAAATGACATCAGCTGAGCATCTATGACCCTAGAAACCCACCATTGCCTAGTGACCTCAATGGTTTTGTATTCTCTGAGCTTGACTATGACCACACTTAGACAACAGGTATTGTGGCTCCACAGGACTTCCACATTTGTTCATGAATAATCTGTTTACTGCCTCAGACACTGCAAAACCAGGCTCAGAAAAACCAGCAACCATAACAGCTACTTCTGCTTCTACTGGATTATGTGCTACAAACGTGCTTTGACTTTAGAAAGAGACAGACAAGAAAACAGATCTGAGAACAATCTGGGTAGAAGTAAAAAGGTGTAACTTTTAAAGTGCTGAACAGAAATCCAAATTCAAATGGTTCAAGCAATCCTAAAAATCACTCATTAGAAAGTGGACTTGATTCTCTAGTTTAAGGTCTTTTGATGAAATGAGTTAATTATTGTGTCAGGTGGCTTATTTGCAGATGCCAGGATTGATGATGTTCATTTTAGGCTCTTACCTGTAGTACAAGTACATGATGCTACTGAATATTTTTCTACTTGGAAACTGTGAGCTGGTTTTTTAATTAAAACACACATTAGGCTTTTTTTTTTTTTTTTTTTAGTTGGAGTCTTGCTCTGTCACCCAGGCTGGAGTGCAGTGGCATGCTCCCAGCCACTGTAGCCTCGACCTGCTGGGCTCCTGCGACCCTTCTGCCTCAGCCTTCCAGAACTACAGGCTCATGCTACCACACCCAGCTTATTTTCTGATTTATTGTAGAAACGAAATCTCACCAAGTTGCCCAGCCTGTTCTCGAACCCCTGAGCTTAGGCAATCCTCTCACCTCAGCCTCTCAAAGTGCAGGGATTACAGACTTGAGCCACCACTCATGGCCAGGACTTTTTTATTTTAATCTTATTTTTTAAAAATCTGTGAGGCTTGACATAGTTAAGAGAGCTAGGCAGGGCATTTATACCAACCAAGAAAATCACCAGGCATCTACCATCAGTTGGGTACCTAACAGTACCCAACCCCCAACTCCTGAATGTCACTGCCTGCATACTTACTCTTGATTAGTGCTAGTTTTCTGTATGCCCTTGTGAGCAAACTATAATTAATAAAGAATTGGAGTCTTGCAAATTAAAAAAAAAAAAGGAACATCATAGCAATGTCTAGAATCAAACCAAATCATATCACAGTCAAGAAACTGATACCAGGCATGGTGGCATGCACCTGTAGTGCCAGTTAATCAGGAGGCTGAGGGGAAAGGATGGCCTGAGTCCAGGAAGTTGAGGCTGTAGTGAGCTGTGATGGTGTAGTAAATCCAAGACTCAAAAAAAAAAAAAAAAAGAAAGAAAGACAGAAACTGAAATTATGATGGGGGAATGAAAAGAAATGAAAAGCAGAGAAGTCCAGTGCCCCCCTTATTTTCAGGGGATACATTCTAAGACCCCCCCAATGACTGCCTGAAACCTTGAATAGTACCTACACATAAGCTTTTTACTGTACCTACATATATACGATAAAGTTTAATTTATAAATTAAGCACAGTAAGAAATTAACACCAATAACTGATAACAAAATAGAACAATTAAAGGAATATACCAGCATCACTACTCTTGAGCTTTGGGGCCATTATTCAGTCAAGTAAGGTTGACTTAAACACAAACGCTGCGATACTATGACAATCAACTTGCTAACCAAGGTGACTACTAAGTGACAGATGGGCAGGGAGTATAGACAATGTGGACAGTTAGACAAAGGAATGATTCACACTGTGGGGGGGGAACAGAGAAGGAGGGTGTGAGATTTCATCACATTACTCGGAACAGTGTGCAGTTTAAAACTTGTGAATTCTAGCCGGGCTCGGTGGTTCAACCTGTAATCCCACGCCTTTGGGAGGCTGAGGTGAGTGGATTGCCTGAGCCTGCAGGTTCGAGACCCGCCTGGGCAGCGAGACCTCTTCTCTACAGTTTATCTAAAAATCAGCCGGGCATGGTAGCACATGCCTGTAATTCTGGCTACTCGGAAGGCTGAGGCGGAAGGATCGCCGGAGCCCAGCAGGCGAGGCTGCGGTGGCCGGGAGCGGCCACTGCACTCTAGTCTGGGTGACCGAGTGAGACTCCAACTCAAAAAAAAAACAAACTTGTGAATTCTTTCTAAATTTTCTATTTAATATTTTCAGACCACCATTGATGGCAGGTAACTGAAACTGCGGATAAAGGGGACCCCTGTAGTCAGAAATAGCCATGGTCGTGGTTGTGGTCTCCATGGAGTGGGCCTCTTCGTTCCCCCCGCCTCATCCTCCTTCCCTGAACTGTTCCTATTCCTGGTAATTTTTGTCTGTGGTGCATTGTAAGGGTTGAGGCACATTTTCCCCCATATGGATAGTTCTTTTTCTATTTCCATTTATTAAAATGACCATCCTTTCTCCATTGAATTACTTTAGCGTCTTTGTGGAAAGTGAATTAAACTATCCATGCATAGTTTCATATATGTGTGTGGGAGATATATATATAGACCCAAAAACCCCAGACTTTATCTATTAAAAATTGTGTGTTTATTCTTACATGTTTAAAGGTCAGCCCCCCTCAAAGTACTTTCCGTTTGATGCAATATACCTACCGAGACACTGTTTCCCACTGCTTGTAACAGTTTTTGAACTCATCAGTTTTTATGCCTTTCAGTGCTTCTGCCGTTTTTTGATTCACCCCTTTCACATCGGTAAAGTGTTTCCCTTTGAGGACTTTTTTCATCTGGGGAAACAAAAAAAAGTTGCTGGGGTGAGAATGGATGAATAGGGAGGGTGGGACACAAGGGTCATGCTGTTTTGGGTCAAAAAGTACTGAACACTCAGGTGTGCTTGTAAACCACCCATCATGAAATGAGCAAATGCTTGAAAGAATAGAAAAAAAAAATTTGCTGATGTCAAATGCTGCCTCTCACAACAGTGCTAGCTGGTGCACCAATGCTAATGGGTTCCTGGAATACTTACCTTGCAGGGGATGCCTATACTACAAGGGGCTCACCCATCAAAAGATAATTCCAGGTTTTTTGGAGACCCCCCTCGTATTTCTGGCCCTATCTATCTACCTATATCTGTCTGTGGGTCATCTGGTATCCTCCATTGGAATGTCGGTCTATTCATACCATGTTGTCTTGAAGCTTTAGCTTTACAATATTTTTCTAGGTCAGGTAGTATAAGTCCTCCCAATGTGTTTAAAATTGGTTTAGGTTTTCTAAATCCTTTTCATTTTCATACAAACTTTGGAATCAGCCTGTCAATTATCAAAAAACTCCCAAAACCTGCTTTATAAAAAAAGTTGCATTGAAACTTCAAGTCATTTTAGAAAGAGTTGACAACTTAACAATATTGAATCTTCATTCCTTGAAAACGGTTATCATTTGGATTATAATTCAATATTACTTTTGTGGGAGTCTCACTCTGTTGCCCAGGCTGGAGTGTAGTAGGACCCTCACGGCCACCATAGCCTTGACCTGCTGGGCTCAGGGAGTCTTTTCATCTCAGCCTTCCAAGTAGCTGGAGCAACAAGTGCATGCCAGCAAGCCTGGTTAATTTTTAAAATTTATTGTAGAACTCGGTCTCACCAAGTTGTCCAGGCTGGTCTTGAACCCATGGACTCAGGTGATCTACCCAAAGTGCTGAGATTATAGGTGTGAACCACCATACCTGGCCTATAATACTTTATTTTGTTGCTCAAATTGTTTCTACTTAGGCCACTGGGAGTGCTTTCAGTTGACTTCTGTGTCACTTTGACACACTCCTATCAGTGTGTGTGTGTGTGTGTGTGTGTGTGTGTGTGTGTGTGTGTGTGTTTAGCACTTTCTTACTTTCTGGCACTACAAGATATACTAGGATCATCTTATATGTTCTGTGCCCCAGTCCTAGAATCAGTCATTTCTCCAAGGAGCCTGGGTTCCTTTTATTGGACAATAGTATTAGAAACCAAGTTCTGGAGAGCAACCCCATCGGGTCCCCTCCCACTGTGGGAGCTTTTCTGACCTCTCAATAAATCCTGCTTTCAAAAATAAAAAAGAGCCGGACTCAGTGGCTCAGCCTGTAATCCCATGCTTTGGGAGGCCGAGGTGAGTGGATTGCCTGAGACCGCAGGTTCGAGACTCGCCTGGGCAACTTGGTGAGAAGTCATCTCTACAATAAATCAAAATATTAGCCAGGCGTGGTAGCGCGCGCTTGTAGTTCCAGCTACTTGGAAGGCTGAGCAGAAGGAATGCCGGAGCCCAGCAGGTCGAGGCTGCGGTGCCCAGGAGTGGCCACTGCACTCCAGTCTAGGCAACAGAGTGAGACTTCAGCTAAAAAAAAAAAAAACAAAAAACCAAGATCTGGACATTAGGTGTGCTTGTTGGGTATACTGGGGTATTTTGCTTCTAGAATATCTTAAAGGAATAGACCCTTGTAAGGAGACACACACACACTTCATTACCTGGATCATTCTAGCCTCTTCCCCTTATGTTGTAAACTCCCACTCCAACAGTGAGAAACCTGGCTACCACCAACCACCATCCATCCATTTACTTAATTTTTCAAAGTATCTGTTACTTTGGACATTTTATTTTTTAGCTCTTGAAGTTTCATTTTGTTCTTTTTTATAGTTTCCATTCATCTCCATTGTTTTCCATCTTTTTCTTTAAATCCATGTAAATATTTAGAATAACTGCTATAAATATGTCTGTCATTTCTGGGCTTGCTTGTATTGATTTATATTTCTTCTGCTTTGTGTCCTTCACTGTGCAGTGAAAAGCTGACTCAGTAAGTCTTAGATGTCCAAACCTTCCTAGGAAAGTTCTGGCCCTTGATAGGGTCCTGGAGGATGATCTCTAAGCCCTTGATATATCCTGCCCGATAAGAAAAAATTGTTTACCTGAGGCCTTGGGCCAACCCAGATAGTTAACAATGTGACTTATGGTGGGTACCTTAGGCCAGAGCTTTATAGGTGTGACCTCCGGAGGGGCTGGAGCCTCAGTAAGTAAGCCCAGCCACTGGACACACTAAGCCTGCATGACTAACCCTCTCTTCTTCTTCTTCAAAAAAAAGGCAGGCGTGTGGCTTACACCTGTAATCCTAGCACTTTGGAAGGCAGAAGCGAGAGAATTGCCTGAGCCTAGGAGTTCGAGACCAGCCGGGGCAGCTTAGCAAGACCTTGTCCCTACAATTAATTTTAAAAATTAGCCAGGTGTGGTGGTATGTGCCTGTAGTTCCAACTACTTGGAAGGCTGAGTCGGAAGGATTGCCTGAGCCCAGAAGGTCATGGCTGTAGTAGCTGTGATCGTGCTACTAATCTAGCCTGGGAGTGAGATTCCTACTCAGAAAACAAACAAACAAAACCCTGGACATGAAGGCTCAATAAGCTTGCCTGGTTGGCAATCCTTAGTGCTTGGTGTGACACATCATTGCTGGCAGAATTAAGTGCTGTCCACAAGGCCCCAATGGGAAAGGACAGCTGGAAGCTCATGCCTGGACTTTCCTGGACTCTCTTCTGTGCACCTTTTGCCTCTGCTGATTGCAAAATGTACGTTTTCCCTATAACAAACCATAAGTGTAAGTATAGCAACTTTTCTGAATTCTATCAGTTCTCCTAGCTACCAATTGCACTCTAGCGGTTTTAGGGATCTCCAGAAACAGTTCCATATTCCTAATGTTTTATGTTTGGTGAGTATTTATTGCCTGCTGATCATTTTAAATGTTACTTGGATAAGTGTCCGGATTTTTTAGTCTTTTTAAAAGAACGCTGAGTTTTATTTTGGCAGGTAATTGAGTTACTTGCTTTGTTAGGGTGGGCCTAGTTGCCCCAGGCCAGATGTGCCCCCAAGTGTTCAACAAGGTTTCTCCTTTGTGGCTAATCAGAACACCCAGACATCTAATTCTGGGAATTGTCCAGCTTTCAGCTCGCAGCTAATTTTTATTGCCTGACCTTGCAGTGTTTCACACTATGCATGTGCTGCTTTGTGTTCAGCTAAAAACTCAAAGTGGCCTCTGTGTAGATTTCCAGAACCCTTTCTCTGGAAATCGCCTCTCTACTCCCCTACCCTGCAAGTTCCAATTACCTTGACCTTTCCAAAATCTGATCTGTCTCTTCCACTTAGCAAAACTCCTGTACTTTATCTACCCTTCCCCCTATTGTAATCCAGAAAGAGCCCTAGAAAGCAGAAGTATTGTTATGAAAAAGATCTTTGTTTTCCTGCTCTATTGTCCAATTGTTCAATGCTCAGTTGTTCCATACATGGTATACATTTTCTAGTTGTTTATATAAGGGGGTACTGTGGTTTGGCTCTATCTCCCAAATTTCATGTGTTTGAAACTTAATTCCCAAATTCATAAGTTGACTGTAGAAGGGCCCCTTGGAAGATAATTAGGATTTGATAAGGTCATCAGAGTGCAGGCCCCATGATGGAATGGGTGATTTTATAAGGAGAGGAAATGAGACTAGAGCAAATACATATGCTCTTGCCATCTCATCATATGATGCCCTCTGCCATGATATGATGCAACAAGGAGGTCCTGATCAGATGCCAGTGTCATGTCCCTGGACTTCCCAGTCTCCAGAACCATGAGCCAAATTAACTTTTTTTTTTTAGTTGAAGTCTCACTCTGTTTAAATTACCCAGTCTATCACATTCTGTTGTAGTGATAGAAAATAGATTAAGACAAAGGAGCTAGGTGCAGTTTCTCATGCCTGTAATCCCAGCACTTTGGGAGGCCAAGGTGGGAGGACTGCCCAAGCCCAAAAGCTTGAGATCAGCCTAAGCAACATAGCAAGACTTCATCTCTATAAAACAAAATCAAAAAATTAGCTGAGCATAGTGGCAGGTGCCTATCATTCCAGCTCCTCAAGAAACTGAGGCAGAAGGATCACCTGAGCCTAGGAGTTTGAGGCTAAGAGTGATCTTGCCTCTGCACTCCAGTCTGGGCAACAGAGTGAGACCCCAACTCAAACAAACAAACAAGTAGGGTAGCAGGTATTCTATCATGGCAGGAAGTATAACACCCTCTACTCTTTTGTTAGCTATTTTACTTGGTAATTTTTAAAATTAATTACATTTTTAAATATAATTTCCATATGTGGGGCATATGGACATGTAATTCTCTTGAACTCAATTCTATAATTTATCTATAGACATTTCATAAGCTTTCTACATAGATATTTATGTCAAAAATAATGCTTTGTTTCTTTCTTTTCAGTCTTGGAATTTTTATTTTTTCTTTTGCTGCATTGGCTTGGGTTTCCATGATAATATAAAGTAGAAGTAGTAATAATAGACATTCTTTCTTATTCCTGATTTTAAAAGGAATGTTTTAAGCATCTATCAGATATGATGTTTGCTATAGCCATTTTTTAGATCTTGATTAAGATGCAGAATAAAGAAGTTGTTTTTATTAATTAGTTTGTGGATTATTTTTGAAGTAAACTGAAAAAATATTCCCTCCCGAGTTATGTTTACTTTCTAATCCCTAGAATCTGTGAATATTACTTTATATAGCAAAACAGCAAAATTACTCATCGTAGTCCTTTTGTGTTGCTATAAAATACCTGAGGCTGGGTGATTTATAAAGAGAAAAGCTTTATTTGGCTCACAGTTCTGCTGGTTATACAACAAATCATGGTACCAGCATGTGCTTCTGGTGAAGGACTCAGGCGACTTCCAATCATGGCAGAAGGAAAAGGGGAAACCCAGTGTGTAGAGATCACATGGTGAAAGAGGAAGCAAGATGGGGGCGGTGCCAATCTTTAAACAACCAACTCTTGTGGGAACTAATTAGAGCTAAGACTCATTTCCCCCCCTCCACACACACACACACATCAGGGAGGCCATTAATCTGTTTATGAAGGATCCACACCCATGACCAAACACCTGTCACCAGGCTCTACCTCCAACACCAGGGATCAAATACCAACATGAGGTTTGGAGGGTCAAAGATCCAAACTATGTGGTAAAAGATGTGATGAAGTTAAGGATCTTGAAAGGAAGAGTTTATCCTGGATCATGTGGGTGGGCCCAAAATACAATCACATGTATTCTTATAAGAAAGAGGCAGAGGGGTATTTTACACAGAAGATACAGAGGAGGAGGCCATATGAAGATAGAGGCAGGGACTAGAATGATGCAACCACAAGTCAATGAATGTTGGCAGAAACTGGATAAGGCAAGGAACTGGATAAGGATTAGGTATTCTGAAGGAAGCCTGACCCTGTCAATACCTTAATTTTGGACTTCTAGCCTTCAGTACTGTGAGAAAATAAAATTCTGTTGTTTTAAGCTGCCAAGTGTGTAGTAATCTGTCACTGCAGTCACTGAAAACTAATACTTTGATTTTTTTTTTTTTTTGAGTTGGAGTCTCACTCTGTCGCCCAGACTGGAGTGCAGTGGCTGCTCCCGGCCACTACAGCCTCGATCTGCTGGGCTCTGGCGATCCTTCCACCACAACCTTCCAAGTAGCTGGAACTACAGGCGCGTGCTACCACACCCAGGTAATTTTTTGATTTATTGTAGAGATGAGGTCTTGCCAAGATGCCCAGGCGGGTCTCGAACCCACAGGCTCAGGCAATTCACTCACCTCAACCTCCCAAAGTGCAGGATTATAGGCTGAGCCACCGAGCCCGGCTAATACTTTGATTTAATAAATGATACTGAATCACATAAGATGCATTTGTTTTGCAACTGTTGAAATAGGCATACAATTTAGTTCTTTTGTTTTATTTGCCCGATCAATTAATTTTTCTAATGGTAAAGCAACCCTACATTCCTATAATAAGCCCAAATTATTCATAATGTATATGTGTATGTATGTATGTCTCATCTGTTTTCCCCACTGATTCTCACTTAGGGTATATGGTTTCCTTGTGAGCTGAATTATTTTTTACTATATGACACTCATTTTGGTAAGTAGAATAATGCCCCCTCCCAAGTTGTCCACATCCTAATCTGCATGAATAACAAAAGAGAATTTGCAGATGTAATTAAATTAAGGGTCTTGAGTTAGAGAGATTACCCTGGATTACCTGGGTGGACTCGATGTAATCACACGAGTCCTTACAAATGAAAGAGGGAGGCAGAAGTGAGAGAAGAGAGTATGACTAGGGGAGTCAAGACAGAGTGATTTGATGTGAGAAGGACCAGTCCTTGCAGGCTTTGAAAATGGGGGAAGAGGCCACCAGCCAAGGGATGCAGGCTGCTGCTAGAAGCTGGAAAAGCGCAAGGTTGTGGATTCCCCCAAGAATCTCCAGCTAGAAAAAATGCAGCCTTGACGAAACCTTTTTTCTCCCCCACCCCCACCGCAGTGTCACTCTGTCTTCCACACTGGAGTACAGTAGCACAATCACAGCTCACCACAGCCTCCACCTCCTGAGCTCAGGTGATCCTTCCACCTCAGCCTCCTGAGAAGCTGGGACTACAGGGATGCACCACACCCGGCTAATTGTTTTAGTCTTTGTAAAGATGAGGTCTTGCTATGCTGCCTGGGCCTGTCTCAAACTCCTGGGCTCAAGCAAGCCTACTGACTTGGACTCCCAAAGTACTGGGATTACAGATGTGAGCCGCTGCACCCAGCTGACTCTCTAATTTTAGTCCAATGAGACCCAGTTTGGACTCCTGCTCTCCAGCACTGCAAAATGATAGATTTGTGTTGTTTTAAGGTATCACGTTTGTGATAAGTTGCTAGAGCAGCAATGGGAAACCAATACACTCATTATCCTTGAGAATTTATTTGCAGGATTTCCTTATTGGTGTGGGTCTCTGTCCCGTGGAATGAGCCTCAGTTGAAGGACCAGGCCTCCAGGGAGGCCCTGTGTTGACTTCTCCTACGTGCTATGGGCATCATTATTCCAGGAATTATTGGAGCTACCTGAAGGGCTTAAAATAATGTACTTTTGAGCTGCAAATCCATGTAGAAGCGAAGTTGTGTTACACTTTTTAGCTTCCCCCTCTCCTCGTTCTGTTTAGACACAGACATTTTTCTTGTAGTTCCCGGGAGGAGAGAGGAATGAGCTTACTTCTGTTCTGCCCTCATCCTGGGTTATAGCCATTTGAGGGTTCAGCTTAAGGTACGGAGACTCTTCTACTAGTCTTTCCAACTTGGGTGCCCTCTAGGCTTTGACTTCTGCTCCCTTTTCCCCAGGAGGCTCTCAACACCCAAAGTTCGGCCAGTCATGGCAGTTCACACCTGTAATCCCAGCACTCAGGGAGGCAGAGGTGGGTGAATCACTTGAGCTTAAGAGTTTGAGACCAGCCAGGAAAACATAGCAAGACCTCATCTCTACAAAATTTAAAAAATTAGCCTGGTGTGGTGGCACACCTGTAATCCCAGCTGTTAGACACACTGAGGCGGAAGGATCACCTGAGCCCAGGAGATGAAGGCTGCAGTGAGCCATGATCCTGTCAAAGCGTTCCAGCCTGGGTGACAGAGTAGGACTCCAACTCAAAACAAAACAAACTCAAAGTTCAATTTTGTCTGGAAAGGAAAATGATCTCAAGGCAAAAGCAGTTTCAGGGTTCTGTTTGCCTCTCTGAGTTCTCACTTGCTTTGGGATGTATCCTGCTTTTATTTTATTATTTATTCATTTATGAGTCAGAGTCTCACTCTGTCGCCCAGGTTGGAGTGCAGTGGCATGCTCACAGCCACCACAGCCTTGACCTGCTGGGTTCAGGTGATCCTTCTGCCTCAGCCTTCCAAGTAGCTGGAACTACAGGTGCGCACCACCACGCCCAGCTAACTTTTTTTTATTTATTGTAGAGACAGGGTCTCGCCATGTCACCAGGTTGTTGTTGAATTCCTGGTCTCAGGCAATCCTCTTGCTTCCATCTCCCAAAGTACTGGGATGACAGGCATGAGCCACCACACCTGGCCAGGAATATGTCCTGCTTTTAGCACTTTCAAAGTTTTTTAGATTTTTTTTTTCTTTTAGCCAGCATTTGTGACTGTTTTCAGCAATGGGACTGGTCTGAGCAACCTAGTCTATCATACGCCAGGAAACCTATTAAAAATCTTGTACTTTGAATCTGTCAGTTCCATTGCCTAAACTTTTTGCTGATTTGATTCTGCTGTCTTTTGCTTCTGTAGGCTTTCAGTGATGCTTGGTTTTCCTGTTAGTCCATTGAATTATCATCTTATTTGCAACAGACCTTTATTGGTTAAACTTCTTTAAAGGTTAGGTTGGGGGACTTTTCTTCAGGAGGATTTGCAAGTTACTCCATCAGTTGCCTAGAGACATACCAACCCAGTACTAATTCCACATAATTTCTTAGCATGAGGTTTTTCATATCACCCAAATATTATGACTTGGACCACAAACTTGCATGAGATCTGACTTATGGTTATAAATTCTCAGGGGAATTTTCTTTCTCTTCACTCAGGTCCAATGTTGAGATAGATACAATTCCTCACTGCTCCCTCCTACAGTCTCACCTATGGTCAAGTTTTATGTCTGTCCTTCATGGCTTGGTCATCTCAAGTCCTGTGCACTTATTTTATATAGCTATCAACACCAAGTTTGGTGACATTAGGGCCTGGTGTCTGCCATTTCAGGGCTTCCTTATTTCTCTGGATTCCTGTTTCTACTTGTTTTGACCTCCGATAATTGCTTTTTAATTTCTGTCAACTCAATGATATATTTGAAAACTACTAGTATTAGTAGTTATACCATTGACATATTTAGGAACTCTGGTCTGCTATTCTGCCAGAAATTTATCTTTGCTTTTTTAAAAATCAGTCTCACTCTGTCACCTAGGCTGGACTGCAGTGGCATAATCACAGCTACTGCAGCCTCAACTTGCTGGGCTCAGGTCATCCTTCTGCCTTAGCCTTCCAAGTAGCTGGAACTACAGGCATGGGCCACCAAGTCCAGCTAATTTTTTTATTTATTGCAGCGGCAAGGTCTTCCCAAGTTGGCCAGGCTGAATTCAAACTCCTGTATTTAGGCAATCCTTTTGCCTCTGCCTCCCAAAGTGCTGGGATTATAGGTGTGAGCCACTGTGCCCAGTTGTTTATCATTGTTAAAGTGTCAACATGCTTAGGAGTTAAAGGGGACAAGGGATTACAGTTATAGTCCCTAAACTATCACCAAGGTGTCCTGACCCTGCAAATAAGATTATGTTCCATTTCACCACCATTTTATACCTCAAACGTTAATTCTCGCAACCTCCACACTGAATTCTTTTTTATAGCTTTTCTTGATTATGAATCATTCTTCTCTTCGATTCTTTTTTTTTTTTTGAGTGGAGTCTCACTCTGTCGCCCAGACTGGAGTGCAGTGGCACACTCCCTGCCACCACAGCCTTGACCTGCTGGGCTCCGGCGATCCTTCTGCCTCAGTCTTCCAAATAGCCAGAACTACAGGTGCGTGCTACCACGCACAGCTAGTTTTTGATTTATTGTAGAGACGAGGTCTCACCAAGTTGCCAGGTGGGTCTTGAACCCCCAGGTTCAGGCAATCCACTTGCCTAAACCTCCCAAAGTGCTGGGATTACAGGCTGAGCCACTGAGTCCGTTCTTTTTTTTTTTTTTTAATTGAAGTCTCTCTCTTGTCACCCAGGTTGGAGTGCAGTGGCATGCTCATAGCCATTGCAGCCTCGACGTGCTGGGTTTAGGCAATCCTTCCTCCTCAGTCTTCCACGTAGCTGGAATTACAGATGCACACCACCATGCCCGGCTAATTTATGTGATTTATTGTAGAGATGAGGTCTCACCAAGTTGCCTAGGCTCGTCTCAAATACCTAGGCTCAGGCAATCCTCTCACCTCAGCCTCCAAAATTGCTGGGATTACAGGCTGATCCACGATGCCCAGCCCTCTTAAAATATTTTATGTACAATAAATCAAAACAAACTGGCAAGGTATAGGCTTTTTAACAACTATTTTTAAAAACATAACATAGCTCTCTAGTTTATTCATATTAAAAGAAGACCAAAACAATACAATAAAATCTTAACCCAAAGGTTCTCAAACTTTCTCGGTTAAAGGTGCCTTTAGAATCTCGCTCTTTTTTTTTTCGTCAAAAATCTCACTCTGTCACCAAGCTGGAGTGCATTGACACAATCATGGCTCACTGCAGCCTCGACCTCCCAGGCTCAGGCAATCCTTCTGCCTCTACCTCCTGAATAGCTGGGACTACAGGTGTGCGCCATTGCACCTGGATAATTTTTAATTTTTTTTTTTATAGAAACAAGGTCTTGCTAAGTTGCCCAGGCTGCTCACAAACTCCTGGCCTCAAGTGATCCTCCCGCCTCAGCCTCTCGAAGTGCTGGGATTATAGGTGTGAGCCACCACAGCTGGTCAGAATCTCAGTATTTTTAATGGTTGGTCCCCAAGGCCAAAACAAATACCTTGATAGTTCTATTATGAAGTGGTCAGGTCCAAACAACTTCACAAGTATTTATGCTCTAGCAACTTAGTGTTTAAAAAATAATACATCTCTACAAAAAATCAGCTGGGCGTGGTAGCATGTGCCTGTAATTCTGGCTACTCGGAAGGCTGAGGCAGAAGGATCGCCAGAGTCCAGCAGGTCGAGGCTGCAGTGGTGGGAGCGGCCACTGCACTCCAGTCTGGGTGACAGAGTGAGACTCCAACTCAAAATAATAATAATAATAATAATACATAAAGCCTGGCACAGTGGCTCAAGCCTGTAATTCCAGCACTTTGGAAGGTTGAGGTGAGAGGACTGCCTGAGCTCAGAGATTCGAGACCAGCCTGGGCAACTTGGTGAGACCTCATCTCTACAATAACTAAAAAAATAAGCCGGGGGTGGTAGCACACACCTGTAGTTCCAACTACTTGGAAGGCTGAGGCGGAAGGATCACTGGAGCCCAGCAGGTCAAGGCCACTGCACTCCAGCCTGCGCGACAGAGTGAGACTCCAACTAAAAAAAAATGATAATAAAATACATATAAAGAGAAAAAAATGATATATATGTACGGTCCAACGATTAAGTTTGTGAAATCATCCTAGAAAAAGTACTACAGGCCTCATTGCTGGATACTATGACAGCCACCTTTGAAGTACTACCCTTACTTAGGAAGCTATGCACCAATACTAGCACCTAGTCCCCGGTCAAAGCAGTTTTGGAACTCTTTCTGGCATGACCATCAGAGCTGTCGTCGAATTGCCCTTGATGTCCCGAATGCCATCAAATGTCTTCTTTTCAATATTTCCTTTATCTTTAGGCAAAAATAGTCATTTGGGGCCAGATCGGGTGAGTAGGGAGGGTGTTCCAAATACAGTTATTTGTACAGTGCTGCCAACGTAAGCACACAGTAGCAAGTTTGTGCACTTAATTGTCAGACCTCAACAAATAACAATGACAGCTCTGATGGTTTTTCCAGAAAAAGAATTCCAAAATTGCTTTGACAGGTAAACTAGGTGCTGGTGTTCGTGCATAGTTTCCTAAGTAAGGGAGAATACTTCGAAGGTGACCATAGTGATACTCAGCAATGAGGTAAGTCGGATGTTTTCTAGGATGGTCCGTGAACCTACTTGTCAGAGCTTGTATTTTTCACTCTCAAGCACAATGACTTAAACAGTGGAACGTGTGTGCCTGTTGGGCACTGCATAACTTTTCAAACCTTGAAATCAGATCGGACAACTCCCACCTTATTTCTTGCACACATTGATTTTCACTGAGCATTTCTCTTTTACCCAAACAATTGTCAGTAACCCAACTTCGCAAAGACTTGACATCACTGGAAGGAAGGCAATACAATCTAACATTGACATTCCCTCGAGCTAGTATTTCCTGTTGTTAGAAGTAATGTTATCTCCCTGGGCATATTTCATGTTCATACCATGGTGCCCTTTGAGTTTGTCACTGTGGTCCAGGACACATTGGTGCATAGTTTAGGAAACACATCCTTAACCATTTATTCCCTTGACTCCTGTTTTGTCTCTCTTTTCTCTTACAACAAACCTCTTGAAAAAAAGTTGTTTAAATCACTCTTCATCCCAGTGCAATCTGGTTTCTGCCCCACCATTCCACTGAAGTCGTTCTCATTAAAGTCTCACAATAGAACTTATTTACTGAATCGAATGGAAATCCCCAGACCTTAAACCACCTAATGTTAGGGCAACAGTTGATACTTTTGACTGCCATCTCCTTATCATGCTTTTCTTGTAAACATGTGACTGTCTTGAACTTTCTCTCATCTTTGTTGCTGCTTTTCCTTTTAATATCACTTGTGTTACATCTTACTCATCTTTGCATGTCCAATAGAATAAACAGTCAAAATGCAAAAGAAAGAAGGCAGTAATTGTTGAGTATTTTGGAGGAGCTAAAGGAACATTCTAGAAGAAAAAAGTCTTAGAAACAAAACATATCTAGAAGGAATGAAATGTATCATAGATGGACATAAATGATGAACTCAAGAAACTGAGCAAGGGGCAACTGTCATACAGCAAAAATGATTGACTCTTGCTTTAAGGTAAAAACATTATTCTAAGCCTCTGTCTCACTTGCCTGCAAAACTTTGTCTTTCACTGTGCCAGACTGGAAGAATGACAAAAATTCTAGGGGTTCCTCAGCCTACCACTACTGTACTGCAGGGTTCCGGCTACCTCTGGACAATGAGATTGTCTTTGGCCATATCTTCCCTGTGCCAAGTCAAGATGCTACGTTCTTCTCTAGACTCAGTAAGAGCTGAAAATCTATTTTCTCTTAATGCCAAAACCTGACTCTGACTCCAAATTGGCTTAATAACTTTGCCTAAAATTCACTTTTTTTTTTGAGTTAGGGTCACACTCTGTCATCCAGGATGTAGGGCAGTGAAAAGATCATAGTTCCCTGTAGCCTTGACCTCCCGACCTCAGGCGATCCTTCCACCTCAGCCTCTAGAGTGGCTGACACTACAAGTGTGCAGCACTTGCTCGGCTAATTTTTAATTTTTTGTAGAGACAAGATCTTGCTATGTTACCTAGGCTGGTCTCGAACTGCTCGACTCAAGCAGTCCTCTGTCTTGGCCTCTCAAAGTGCTAGGATTACAGAAGGGAGCCACAAAGCCCAGCCCAGACATATTTTTTCATTTTTACGGAGCATTGGAACAACATTTACTATTATTTAGCTTCATTTCAGAATACAATTGTAAATTCACCTTCATTAACAAAAATAGTTCCTTCCACCAAAAAAACAGTAATTTACTCTCAAAAACAAATCCAAATATATTTCCAGAAAAATGAAGACTTTTGGCAACTTTCCCCACTGCTTTTAGTCTACAAGCTTTAAAAAATACTAGGATCCCAGGCTCAGACTTTTGCATACCACCTGTATTTGTTTTCTGGGGATAGTACTGTAGACTGAGTGGCTTGAACAACAGACATTTCTTTTCTCACAATCCTGGAGGCTTAGGCTTGGTTTCTTCTGAGGTCTCTCTCCTTGGCTTGTACATGGCTGTCTTTTCTGTGTCTTTATACTATCTTCCCTCTGTATATGTCTGCAGTCTAATCTCCTCTTTTGATAAAAACACTAGTCATATTGGATTGAGAACCACCCTAGTGACTTTTTAAAAATTCAGCCACCTCTTAGAAGACCCCATCTTCAAATACAGCCACAATCTGAGGTTCTAGGGGTCAGGACTTCAACAAATGAATTTTGAGGAGACCAAACCAGCCCACAATACCACCCAAAACAGGTAAAACATTCCAGATTTAGACAAAAAAAATCTATACAAATTAATATATCATAAACAAAATCAGGTCTTCGGAAGACCATGTTACTAATGTCTTATTACAGGCATTACATTTAGACAAAGGAGGTCAGTCTAACTATATATAACAGGCATCAGAGATGGGTGCAGTGTTTATTCAGTCAACCTCGGGGATAATAATGCAGTTTGAGCATGTCAGGGGAGGGGTTATAAAAGTTCTAATCACTAAAAGTTCCTTTTTACTATTTAATAACTCAAAGCTACCTTCAGATTATTAGTTTAGTTTTTTAGGTACTTTGATAGCAGACAGGGGAGATTCCAGTCACTTGAAAGAGACATATTATATTGTAAATTAATATACTTGCATTCTGAAGGCTATCTATAAATCTCTTGCCTGTTTGGTTATTACAATTTGTCCACAAGGCTCTGATCTATTCTGAATGTATCAAAATAGTTGCTAATCTGCAAACATATGGAGACCATGATCACAAGATATTGTAACTTTGTGAGCCCTTATTTAGATGGTCATCTTGATACCTCCCATAATGGTGGCCTCAATTTGTAATACGTTTGTAGCAGAAAGATAGACCGAGTCTAGGGAAATAGGAAATGGCTTCTGGGTGATCTCATTCTATAACAACAAAATAACTTGGTGTCTTTTTCTGTGATGATCTGAAATGATTTTTTTTTTTTTTTTTTTGAGTTGGCATCTCATTCCGCTGCCCAGGCTGGAGTGCAGTAGCATGCTTATGGCCAACCCAGCATCGATCTGCTGGGCTCCAGCCATCCTTCCACCTTAGCCTTCAAGTAGCCAGAACTACAGGCGCACACTACCACGCCTGGCTAATTTTTGATTTATTGTAGAGACGAGGTCTCGCCAAGATGCCCGGGCTGGTCTTGAACCCATGGGTCAACATTTTTATAGTAAGCACAATCTCTGCTATTTCACAAAAGGCTTGAAGCTATGCAACTTAGCCCCTCCTTACAAGCAACTTGTAGTAGTGTAGAAAGCCTGGGGAAAAGTTGTGTTTGTAGGATGGGCAAATTACTTGGGTCAGGAATGTATGAGTTAGAAGGAAGGATTCTTTGCGAAAGAGAAAGACATGAATCTGCTAGTTTACTCACCGGGGAACAAATGTTAAATTTAAATCAATATTTGAACTATAGAGTCCAGCAGGGGAATGGTGGCTTATGCCTGCATTCCCAGCACTGTGAGAGGCTGAGGCAGGAGGATTGCTTGAGGTCAGGAGTTTGAGACCATCCTAGGCAACATAACGAGACGTCATCTCTATAAAGAAAAAAAAAAAAAGAAAATGTGCTAGGTGTGGTGGTGAGTGCCTGGTGTCCCATTTACTTGGGAGGCTGAAGCAGAAGGATCACCTGAGCCCAGGAAATCGAGGCTGCACTAGATTGTGATCATGCCACTGCACTCCAACCTGGGTGACAGAGTGAGAGAATTTGACTCAAAAAAATAACAAAATAAATAAATAAAAATGAAAAATAAGCCGGGCTCGGTGGCTCAGCCTGTAATCCAGCGCCTTGGGAGGCTGAGGTGAGTGGATTGCTTGAGCCCGCGGGTTTGAGACCCACCTGGGCAACTTGGCAAGACCTCATTTCTACAATAAATCAAAAAATTAGCCAGGCGTGGTAGCGCGCGCCTGTAGTTCCAGCTACTTGGAAGGCGGAGGCGGAAGGATCGCCGGAGCCCAGCAGGTCGAGGCTGCAGTGGCCGGGAGTGGCCACTGCACTCCAGTTTGGGTGACAGAATGAGACTCCAACTCTATAATAAATAAAAAAATTAGCCGGGTGTGGTGGTGCATGCCTGTGGTTTCAGCTACCTGGAAGGTTAAGACAGAGGTATTGCCTGAGCCCAGCAGGTCAAGGGTGGGGTGAATGTGAGCATGTCACTGCACTCCAGCCTGGATAACAGAGTGAGATGCTGACTGAAAAAAGAAAAGAAAAGAAGAAAAGAAAAGAAAAGAAAAATAAACAAACCACAAAAACTACAGCACCCATAAGCTTACTTCTTGGTCTTTGACTACTGCTACTAATGACATGTACTGTTGCCTTTAGCCAGTGAAAGACCTCAAAATATACTTATTAAATCAAAAATTCTCAATTTAAGAGAAGCTGGAAAAAGTAAAATGTTGACTTTGTGCTTTTAATATCTTGTGATTCTCTCTCAGGAAATATATTTGACTTCAGTATCAAATTTTGTGACTTTGTGAATTATATTATGCCTATTTAAAATATAAGATAAAAAATTACTGAATTATTGGAAAGGAACAAAATAATATTTTTTATCTCATAATCCCAGCATACAACTATGTTTTATTTATTGATTTGTATATCATGTTCAGGCCTTGCATATAAACTTTCAGGGCTAAAACACAAAAATAGTTTGCTTTCTACTCCTTTGTAGTTAATAGGCTGTCATATGCCTTTCCCATATTAAGTCTTATTCTAACCATTTTTTGAGATTTAAAAAAAATTGTGGTCAAATACATATAAAGCTTACAACTTTTAAGTGTATGGTATCATGGCATTAAGTACACTCAAACTGTTGTGCAATCACCACCACCATTCATCTCTAGAACTTTTTCATTTTCCCAAACTGAAGCTCTGCACCCATTAAACAATTCCTGATTCCCCCAGGCCCTGGCAGTCACCATTCTATTTTTTGTCTCTATGAAATTGACTATTCTCAGTACGTTGCATAAGTGGAATCAAATGTTTTTCTTTTTTTTCTTAATTGACTTATTTCACTTAGCATGATGTCTTCAAGTTTTGTCCATGTTGTAGCATGTGTCAGGATTTCCTTCTTTATAAGGCTGAGTACTCCATTATATCACTTTATCTATTCATTCATTGATGGACAGTTGGGTTGTTGCCACCTTTTACCCATTGTGAATAATACTTTTATGAACATGGGTGTTCAAGTTTCTGTTTTCAGTTCTTTGGGGTATAACCAGTAATGAAATTGCTAAGTCATTTGGCAATTCTGTTTAATTTTAGGGGAACTGCCATACTGATTCCCACAATCATTTTTATTGGTGGTAGAATATTCCATTGCGTCTCTATGCTCTAATTGACTCAGCATTCCAGAATGCTTGTTTCCTGAGGAATCTCACATTTTTCTTTTTCCCACTGGAAATGGATGATGTTCCAGGCTTTTGCCCCATTTCAAAAGTAATTCACATACATATTAATACTTCTAATAGCCAATAATTAAGAAGTTGTTTGTTTTTTGCTCAGTATAATACCATCTCATGATTCCTCCCTTATCTAGGAAGTGCTCTATCCATGGGACTATGTACCTTCTAGCTAGACCTGTGCCTCCCAGTATGTTAGCCACTAGCCACATTTTTTTTTTTTTTGAGTTGGAGTCTCGCTCTGTCGCCCAGCCTGGAGTGCAATGGCACGATCATGGCCACCCATTGTCGCTGGGCTCCGGTAATCTTTCCACCTCAGTTTTCCAAGTAGCCGGAACTATGGGTGCACGCTACCACACCCGGCTAATTTTTTATTTTATTGTAGAGATGAGGTCTCACCAAGTTGCCTGGGCTGGTCTCAAACCCGCAGGCTCAGGCAATCTACTCACCTCGGCCTCCCAAATTGCTGGGATTACAGGCTGAGCCACCGAGCCCGGCCTAGTCACATATTTATGTGAGTCAACTAAAGTAAAATAAAATGAAAAACTATTCTCCTCAGTTTCACTTGCCATATTCCAGGTGCACAGTAGTTACGTGCACCTAGTGCTACTAAGTTGGGCAGCACAGACACAGAACATTTCCATGACCCCAGAAAGTTCTATGGTGAGCATTGCTCTAGACTTTTTGACTCTGACATCCTGACCATGCTGTATTCAATTCTCTAAGTTACTCCTAAAAATGATCAAAGTCCTGGGGGACAGTCCAATAGTAACCACATGCATAAGAGAATGCCATAAACTCTAGATTATGAGTTTCATAATTTAGAATTTGGAATCTGTCTTCTAGTGACTGGAATATTCCTGCCGGGTATTTTATATCAATCTTCTTCAAAAGAAAAATTAGTGGTCTTCAGTTTCTTGGTGATGGTCACCTAGTCCAAGTCAGGTCAACTAAATTATTTTTTCCTTAGGAATTTACATCTGGGAAGGAGAGGCTTTCATTCAGGTCTTCTGGTTGTCTACAACTATAAAACCAAAAGCAACAGTCAAACTCTACTGTATAAGACAAGAGTTGAAAAAGTAACAGAAAGAAAAATCAAGCAGGTCAGCAGAGATTGGGCTACCTCTTAGGAATGCTATATTGGGCTCTGCTGTGTTCCTGACTTTGGGTTACATGAGAAAGACCTGCCTTCGAATAGTGAATTCTTCCTTTATAGCTAGCTGGAATTGGCTTATATCATATCGGGAATCAGAACTCTAACTCACACACACATAATAGGTGGGAATTGACATTTTCATATTCTGCAGGTGTGTGGTTGTATATAAACTTATGCCCCCTCCAACCTTTCTCCACTTTTCCTCTTTTGTTTGATCACCTTCTCATTTTAAGATTGTGCTTAGGTTGTCCTCTCCTTTTTTTTTTTTTTCTCATCCTCTGATCAAAATATGCCCTCTGCTCTCTTCCTGGGTGTGGAAGCTGTAGGAAATCAAATCATGTAACATGTCAACCACTGATTGTATTCATTAGCTTGTATTATATTTTCATCTTTCAGGCCTAAGTAATTCAGTCAGCATTCATTTCATGTGTGACTGAGTAATTAATCCTTCATAGACCAAATTGGTGACTCTTGATTGTGAGAACTGTGCATGCATAGAATGGAGTTATTCAAACCACAGCAGCAGGCCACTTCAGGTAGAGTGAAGAGGAGAGACCTCTTACAGGACAGAAGGATGAGGTGCAGTTACGGGAAGAATGTGAGTGACAGCACCCTGAAGGGACAGGTGCTTACACATATCCTAGGTAGAAAACAGCTGCTTGTTAAGTAGCAGAAAGGAGGCCAGTATGGACAGGAGAGCTGGGTAGCAAGGGAAAGTGGCGTGAGCTGAGGCAGGTCACGGTAAGGTTATGACAGGCACTGGGAAAGTTTTAAAGGGATTTTAAAAAAGGGAATGAGTGACCTGATCTGATTTATCTAAGAAAAAAGTCCCTCTAGCTATTGTGTGGAAATGAATCCTAGGAATACAAGCTGGGGACCAACGAGGAGACTACTGTAAGGGTCGGCAAGACATCCTCATGGCTAGATCTGAGGTTTGGAGGCAATGGGAATGGGGAGCTTTGTTACAGCATTTGAGATTTTGAAGGTAAAAATATACATGCAGACTAATGAAGTTATCCCTTTTGCTTCTCAGTAGCCAGCCTTCATATAAAATTTGTCCATGAAGTAGACATGAAGATCCTAAAATCTCAGGAAGGGCCTTACTTTCTGAGTTTCATGAGACTCTGGGCTCAGCCCTTATGAACTACCTTCATTTCAACAATCCCCTCAAATACAATTATGTCATTTCCCTCTTATGAGTGAACTTGGGAAGTGATTATTAAAAAATGACTTCCAGTGCTAGATGTGGTGGCTCATGCCTGTAATCCCAGCATTTTGGGAGGCCGAGGTGGGATGACTGCAAGTCCTTATCTCTACAAAAATTAAAAAAAAAAAAAGTAAGTAAGTAAATAAATAAATAAATAAGGTATGGTAACCAGCGCCTATAGTCCCAGCTTGTCGGGAGGCTTACACAGGAGGATGGCTTGAGCCCAGTAGTTGAAGGTTGCAGTGAACCATGAGTCACTACACTGCAGCTGCAAAAGTTGGACCCCGACTCGAAAAAATTAAAGGGAAAATGACTTTCAGCAAGAGGACAGCAGTGTGTGGGGTTCCATGATACACCTCTAATTTTTAATTTCAATAAATGATAGTTTTTAGATTTGTATGTCATTTGACATCACACGAAATGAGGCTTTCTGCTAACATTACCTCCTATTTCATCTAAAAAATACTGTATTCACCCTCTTATTCCAAATAACCTAGGGCGAAATTCCTTCGGATTAATTCAGCTTCCGTGAAAGATGGGTTCCTTTTCAAACGTGCATCCTGAGCTCCCCTTCCCGCCATGCAGACAAATGCACTCATTGTCTGTGCCACACCAGCCCCGGGATGCTATGCAGCGGGCATTTCCTGCAGGGAGCTGCTGCAAGCAAACCTCCCTCGGTCGCCTGCCCTACCCCATCCGAAGCTTTTGTTCCCAATGTTTCCTCCCTGTGCTGTTAAAACGCTTGGACACACTGTCACTAAACAGATTCACGACCAGGAACTTTTTGGGGGGCTGTTAACCTCCAGGCCACTGTCCAGCAAAGTTCTGAAAAGCAACTGTGCAAAAAGATCCATCCACAGGGAAACAACGGACATAGGGATACCATCTCCTAAACTTGCCGCTTCGTGGGCACGTTCAATTTCTCCTAGAGCAGCGTTTTGGAGAGGTAGCCCCGCCGCGACGCCGCAACGCTCGCTCCCGCATCCGCCA
>NW_007249777.1:153923-154319 GCF_000164805.1 Carlito syrichta
CCGGGATCTGCTAGCTGCGCGGTCCGACTCGTGTCCGCCATATTGGATGCCGCAGCCGCTGCTGCCAGCGCTTCCTCCTGTGTCTTCGCGGTGCGCGGCTGGTTCCTGCGGCCCGGGCGGCGGGGAAGGAGAAGCAAAACTCCTAACTATGGAAAACGAAGAAAGGTCAGGAGACGCCCTTTTGGAAATTGGAACTTGCAACCAATATCTATTTAGAATCCTAAATGCCCATATCTTAAGAAATAAGACAGATAAATGAGAGCTCATCAAGCAAACGAGCTTATGAAAAGGAAAAAAAACCATCAAGGGAGCAGGGAGACAAAATGGGAAAAAATATTTACCAACTATACACCTGACAAAGGCCTTACATCTGTGATCTACAAGGAACTCAATGGA